>NC_004354.4:3333333-3636363 GCF_000001215.4 Drosophila melanogaster | reverse complement strand
TACATATAAATATACATATAAATATACATATAAATATACATATAAATATACATATAAATATACATTTAAATATACATATAAATATACATATAGATATATATATATTCATACATTGAACCACAATTTCACACTCTCTTTCAATGGAAAATGACGGCAGTGGCAACGATTCTTGCGCTTTTGTTTTTGGCTGAAAGCATTTCAATAAGCCATTTCTTCCATTGCAGATATTATTGTCGATATTTGGCGCATAGCAATCGGATTTATATATAGGTTGGAATGACTTACATACGACCTATTTAATTTGTGCTGCTTTTTGATTTTATACGCATTATTATGGTCCCGTAATGGCAAATCTATAGCCACTTTAATTCTCCTCACAATAAAGACAAAAAAAGTGATGAAAGATAGCAGAATTAAGGATCTACAATGCGCCATTTGTGTCCTCAATAAAAACAAACAAAAATCGAAAGGACACAGAGTTCCGCACATATGAAGAAACAAATAAATGAGTTCTATTTACTTCGGTTTCATTTTTCGCCTCTGTTATTAAGCTGAAGTGAACATTAAAGGAAAAATACACAATGAGTTATATATTATTTAGGTTAAGGTTGTGGCAATAACTTTATAACAAATTCAAAAGAAGAAGTAATCATAGAAAAATCACAGAGCGAATATATGCAATATATATAATTTAATTTAAGAGCAATGAACTGATAACTTTGATCAAAAATTCCATTCAGCTCAACTCAGTTTGATTTAGCAGCCACCAATGAATACATCAGTGGACTTGAACGTATTTATCCAATTATCATAAAAAGATGAAAAAATGTTGAGTGCAAAGAAATTTCTTATTGAAATGGAAAATTCGAAAAAAATTCGCGACTTTTGCTCGGGCGTATAAGAAGGCAAATCATTTCCGATGCTCCAAACCTCCGAGCCACCAGTTACCCAGTTTTTCAGTTTCCCAGGACACCATAACCTCAGATCCCCGCAGATACTGCCCCACAATAGGCCCTATAACATCCCTCGGGCAGACAGGATAGACAGGATAGGACTGAACAGTTTCCGTTTTCCGTTTCCCGTGCAAATATGCGAACTGGGAATGGCGAAAGCCAAAGGCGAAGGCCAAAAGGGTTGCGAAACAACTGTGATTATTTTGTTAGCCGAATCGAAGACGAACATACCTTGTTTGGCCAACAGGTAGTTTTTGCCAAGTATAGTATTTGCCCGACACTTGCTAGTGATTTTTCAACCTAGGATTTATCTACATTAAAGTTACTCATTTGTTGATTCGATTTCAGCTTGGCTAATATGCCTCCTGGCCAGGGTATCAACGAATGGGCCAAGTCCCAGCGCTGGTGGCCTAAGTTGACATGATTTGAGCCCGGTTCAGTTACGGTTGGGATCTGGTCTAGCCAGCTTATTGGTCAGAGCTTGTCGATGATGTCGATGGCTTTTATGCGGAATGTTCCGTGTCCGAGGGTTTTTCCTCTCGTCTTCCATCTTTTTTTTTTAGCGTCTGTCTGCGTGGGGTTTTTCTTTTTTTTTTTGCTTGTCGGTACAAAAGCTTGCGCAATGTCTCGCAGAAGGCCTGCACTTCTAACCACTTTACCGGCCGTCGGGAAAACCTTTAAAAGCGGTAAATCTGTGCCTGCCATTTCCGAAATCTTTAAGGCCCCGTAAGGTGTTTTAATCCGATGAAGTCAAAATGTATTTCTTTAAATATTTCCAAGGCAGAGTTACTAATTTCTTTAGTGCATATTTAAGGCGACTTGTAGAGTAAGCGTCGGTGTGCTTGAAACGAAGATATTAAAAGGACTTTCCCCACATTTTCCCCAAAACGCCGCCCGCTTTCCCATCTTTTATGGCCTCGTAAACAGCACATAACACTAAACAGCCTGCCGGGGGGGCTGGTTTCTTCTAGGCCAACAAGGAGGGACATATACGAAATATGGAAAAATAAGAAGTTGTATTTCGGGAAACTGGCCGAAATGTGCGTGTGTGAATAAAATAGTTTTCGAGTATCCATTTGCATATTTAAACGGGTTGAACTAAATGCTTTTCACAGCCTCCGGTTTGCCTCCGTTTGCTTTACCTCTCTCTATTTTTTGCCCATCCACTTGTCACACATGCCAAGTATTTGTATTTAATTTTTCATGTGCCTTTATTAAATAATAGAGAAATGGGGAAATGCTGGACGAAGCTGCAACAGCTGCTGTCCTGCTGTCCTGTTGTCCTGCCGAAATGGAAGGACGACGGCCAACACCGCAACCATCTCAACAAGCTTCTTGTTCGTGGTCCCTTCGGGGTGACCAAGTTTATTTAGGAAAATTCCTTTATCCAAAATCCAGGGAGGGAATGTTTTTGGCTGCGATGGGGGAATTCCATAGCCAAATATACTGATTTCCATATATACATACATACGTATCTCTGTGTATGTATGCTATGTATATACGCATTTATGTGTTTATATATTGAATTGAGTTTTAAATTAAATTCGCATTTCAGCCGTGTCCTCTTCAATGAGCTATATTTACAAAATAGCCGTCAGATAGCTTTGAATATTTTTAGCATTTTCTATTAGTATCCTTTCGATAAATGCCAGCTGATTTCTATGGCGTTTGGATATATGTACATACTCGTACGTTTTCTTTCCATTCCTTCTATTTATGCGGCGTAATCCGTGTTGAAAGGTTTTGACCCTGTCATTGGATTTGTTATTGCTAAAAAGGAAACTTCGGAAGGAAACATGTTGAAATGTGCACTGCTATATACAACTTAGTTTCATCATCAAATCGAAATGTTGAAATCCAAAGAAAATGAAATACAACTGTAGTTTTTAATTTCATATTTCTAATATAGTCATACCCTAATAGTTGATCTTCTCTAAAGCAACTAAGTGCAGCTCATCTTTGAGGATTTATTTGCAATGCAGGTAGCAGGTAGCAGGTGGCAGGTAGCAGATGGCTTGTTGCAGAAATGGAATTTAGAGGAAATTACAACTTGGGCAAACGCAATTTCGGTTTTAATGTTGACATTAATGTGGCAACGTTTACGCGGCAAGGAGCTCGTTCAATTGCCCAACTATTTGCACAGCTTTTCGCTACGAAATCATCAAAAATAATAATAAAAAGCCAAAAACAGCGTTGCAAAAGTTGTTGCAAAATGTTGCAAAAATTCGTTGGGGAAATGTTGATGGCATTGCCTTTCGGGTGCAAAACATGGCAGAAAGTCGCCATTTCATATGCGATTCCTGTGTTGATTGCAATTTCCGCGGTCGGGCCAAATGTAATTTGTTTTGATATTTCGGATTTGACGGATCTACGGTTTTTTGGTCGCCACCCCAAAAAGTTGGTTGTTGTGGCGCCGCAAAAACGTGGCATTTAAGTGCTTCGCTTGTGTTGTCCATATTTACAATGTGCCAATGTTCAAAATATTTAGTTAACAACTTTTGTAGATGTAGACGAAATTAAAACATTCGCAAATCGCTTCGTTTCAGGTAAGGGCTCCAGCTTGTCGGCTATTGTCATTTAATGTGATTATATGTATGTTGCACATGATGTCCCTTTCTAATGATGCCGCCATGTGGCGCCTGAATGCCCCACCGTTTCTGCTGACCTGTTTCGCACCTCTGCCAATCTCGCAGGTCACTGGTGTCAATGGACCCCTTTTTCCACAGATTTACCCACACTAACCACATACATACATATTTATACACATATGTATGTGAAAAAGGGATTTAAGTTTCAGTTTCAGTACGGCTTCTAAAGTTCTAAAGTTAAATATTACATATCAAAGTTTGAAATTCAGTGATATTCCTGAAAATATTCTACAAGACCTCAATGAATTTCATACTTAAATATATATTTAAATATTTTTAATAAATTGCAGTTATAGTCAGGGCATTAAACAGCGAAATTAGTGCATTAGTTAGTCGGCAACTAAAACGTGCCATCTTCTGGTTATTTTCATTTTTATGAGATTTCTTCATGTGCCCCAAGGCAACTTTATTAGCCCCCTCTCTTCCTGTCTCTGTCTTCGACTGCCATCTCTTTCGAAATCCACGCAGTCGAGGACATTAATTTAATCGGCATGTCATTTCATGTTCAAAGTTTTACACCTTTGCGACAGGAGGCAGGATAACCATAAAATGCCTCTTGGCTTTGTCTCCATCTCAACGTGGATTTTTCCCCATCTTCTGGCTCTCCTGGCTTAATTCCCTTGTTTGGGCCATGTTAAATGGGCTGGCACAACGCTGGAATCCGGCAAAGTTTTCCACTGAAATTAGTTAAGTTTTTACTCACTCACTTTCTTAGTTTGACATCCGTGATTGCCGGGCATCAAATGAGAAACGTATCTGCAATTAGAAATCGAACAATTTTCGCAATTATAAGCTATTTATTTATACATAAACGCGGTCGGCCAATCAAACATTTACTAGATCGCTTGGGAATTCTGTGAAAAATTGATTTCCGTTTAAATTGCGCGTTGCATTTGCCAATCATAATTGATGGTGTTGGCAAATGCAATGGATGCAATCCATGCATTTAATGATGAAAATCAGAGAAATGCTAAGGGATTGGTAAATGCAGTCATGCACATAAATAATATATATTAGTTGTTTTTTTTAAGTTAAGTCATATTTTTTTTGGCTTGCCTCTGAGTTTCGCCAGAATAAGTACAAATCACAATTAAGCAGCTCAAGTTTAAGATTGTTTTATTTTTTTTTACGATCCTTGGCATAAAAATTCGGATTCTCATTTTTGGTTTATCGCTCAGTCTCAGTCTCAGTTTCATTTTCATTTTCATTTTCAGTATCCGTCTTTTTCTTGAGGGCCATATTATCGTTAACATTTTTTCTGGCTTTGTTGGCCGTTGCTTGATTTTTATGAGTTTTATTATCCAATGGCATAATGGTTGTTGTTCCTGCCCGCCCATCGTTTGTTATTTATTTTGTTGTTGTTGCTGTTGGCAGCTTGTTGTTTATGTTGTTTTCGCTTATGTTTTTATTGACAGTTATGACAGCCATTTGTGCTCGTTGTCATTGCAGTTTTCTTTGAAAATTGTCGGGCGAAAAGTGGGCGAAATTCATTTTGAGTTTCTTCGTTTCAATGAAAGCGAACCGCATATAGTCATTCTGGCATACCCTTTCATAAATTCGCAGCTATTCTACTTCGATTTAACTTTAAGTAACTTAATCTTGAATTTTGAAGACATACAAGCACAAAATGCAGCCCAGTTCATCTCGAACTTATCTCTATGGTTACCACCATTAAAAGGCAACCGCAATAATATCAAATATTGTATTATTGTGAAATGCTCAAAAGCGTGGGTGTATGGAATTAAGCGAGCCAAGCCACAATTAACTGATGTTGTTGGCCATGTTGGCCATGTGGTATACATCTATATGCATGCATGGCAACAATCTTGGCCGCATTTTGTGGCTATGGCAACGATTGTGCAGCTCATTAGAATGGTGGACGGGGGGGGGAGGAAGGAGGAGGGTGGGCGGCTTCCACCGCAAAATTCCATCAACAGATGCAAATGAAATGGCAATTTGCAGCGTGTTCGCACAGCTACGGTCAAAATAATAGTAATGATCCGTTGCTCAATTATTCTATTTTCAAACTAAATGTGGGTGTGATCCCCTTTAAGCTGTTGACAGGTTTTGTGTGCAGATCCCGATACAAATGAGTTTTTAAGCTAGCATTTTTCAAATATGTATATTCAGACGATAACAAAGTAGAAAGAATCTCTATTATATTACGCACATTTCAATGTGTTTGTTTTTTTCTTGGGGGCGTGGCTGGAAGGTCGTTACTTCAATTAGGCGACACACACACGCACATAATGTACAATATTCCAGTTGTGCAAAAAGGCACTCAAAGAAAACGAAAGGCAATGGGAAAAGTTGCTGGCTTGGCCAATATGCGTGGAATTGCCTAAAAATGTGTGTTTTTTTTTTGGCTATGTCCGTCGAATGACTTGCACACGTCGTCCTGTGAATTATCCCATATACTGGACATACCCTCATGATTAGAATAAAATGTGGCAGCTGTGAGATATGAGTGCACGTACAAGTTTAGTCCAAGGCAGCAGGACAATAATGAAGGCCGCACATAAAGTGCAGGGGCGTGGCAGCTGACATTCGCACGCTTTTACACTGGCAAAAATCGGAGAGATGGTAAGAAAACAATCAAAAGTAGTTAATATATCTTTTATGCGCATCCGCAAAAGTTTCAAACTATTGCACTTTAAAAGTGCCATCTAAGTATTGGAAAAGTAATTTACTCTCTGTGTACTAAGGTTTTTATGCCAGTCACCCCAAACTCCATATTTTGTCCCTCCCATATGTAATATTATAAAAATCACTCGGTTTTTGTTTGCTCACATGCAAGTTGTTTCAATGTTTCAATGCTTTAGCATCCTTTTCCACTTTGATAAGATATATCCAGGGAACTTTCTACAATAAATATGTATTTGTGCCTCAAGAAAATGCTACATCATTTAAATTGTACACCCAATGGTAAAGTTAATCACTTTCGAAACAAGATTTATAATTTTTGTAGTATGCCCTTGCTACCGACAAAAATTCAATTTCAGCATAGGTATCCAGCATGTTTTATGGCATTATCTAATAACATAAAGGTAACAGCATAGTTTTGCCTATGTCATCACAAAACCGAATGGCAACCAAGAAAGTCAAGTCCGCGGCGCATGTTTCATTATTTTTTATGCTCTCACATTTCGAACACAGAGTCTGGGAGTCTGTAGTCCCGTTGTGAGGACTAATCGAATCAGTCGAACGACTTTATATATATATATATATACGTATATTTGAATAATCAAAGCGTCTACTGTTGCCCATTCCCCATATTTTCCTGATGAGCCGTGGGAGAGCCCGATGGAATTGGTCCGAAAGGAGAATGATCTGATGGCCACACAGTCAGTGCTGTCAACAAAATACAACGTAAATACAGCTCTACTTCACTTTCAATCTGTTAAAATATGTATTAAATCGATGGATTAATCGATGGACTTCAAAATATTACGATTGAGTAAAAAATGCAATTGTAATAGCTCATTTTCTTCTGAGAGGAAGACGATATTATTCAAGTATTATTACTATTAAATACGATATCCTGGAAAAAGGCAGATATCTTTGAATATGGACAAATCGACACCACTGTCGCACACGCATAAGCATTTCATTTCGATTCGCCTTTTTTGCTCCAAGTGCCACTTGAGCCACTCAAAGTGGGAAGGTTGGTGGATACTACTATATGCATATATACATATATACATATATGTGTGGATAAATCCAGCCCCTTTCTGCCACCCAAACGATACAACGAAGTGTGAAAATCCGGTCCGGAGGCAAATGAGCAATCGATTCGGGGAAAAAGGGCTTCAATTGAATATGAATTGACTGTTGGATTAATACAGCTTAAGCCCCAGCCTTAATTTGTTGCAACAAACTAAGCGAAAATGAAAATGTAAATTGCCCCGACAAAGGACAATATCTCTATTCTACTCTAGGTTCTTGGCCCGTTTTTATGGCCTTCAATATGCGGACATAACCATAAAACACAAATACCCAAGCCAACGAAACCCCTAAACGAACCCAAGCCCAACTTCTACTAAATCCAATAGAAACAATACGAATAGACGGTTTTGATATGTGAAGAGCATACATATGTGCCGCTAATGCCCCGCAAAACGATGACGCGGGGATAAGAAAAGTCAACAGAGGTTTTCCCGGCAGTCGACGCGCCCGATGACCTCCCAGCGATAAACTTAAGTTTAATGGAAATCGAAAAAAAATGTGCAAACAGCAATGGGGAAAATTTGAGCGCTCTTGTCCAACGTATGCATGAAGTTGAAAATTAAATGAAAATATTTATATAAAAAATTGCACAAGATATGGACACTCGCTGTATATTTCATACAATCATACAATACTATAATTAGTATACACATAGAAGGATTTGATATAAAACAATGCGATACGCTTTAAGTTTTTCCCGTTTTCATTGCCCCATAAACCCCTTCCATTATTGGCGAGTGCAAAAGGACCAAAAAACAGACAAGTCTTAAAAATAGAAAATGTATTGCCAGTCCAAGGAAAAGTCAAAAAAAAAAAAAAAAAAAACCAAGCGAAGATAAAAGAACATAAAGAAGAAAAGGAAATCGGGGGGTTTCTCTGGCCACAAATAATTACAACAAAATTGCAGTAGCCTCTGTTATGCGATTTTTCCCCATTGCCCACATCCCCAGTTTGGCTTATGCTCTGATCCTCATAGAAATGATAAGCCCTGGAAATATAAAAGCAACCTAAAAACCCAAATGGAAAATTGCCAAAAAGTGCTCACAAAACAAACACAAAAAAAAAGCAAAGTAAAAATATAGCCAGACATGAAGGCGATTTTGGTAACCAATTTAGTGATAAAGTTATTCCCAGTTGGGAAACAATTGCGGGAGTTAATAAAGTAAACATGGGCCAGCAAATTGGAGCATCTTTAATATACATAAATTTTGAGAATGGAGCACAGAAAATAAATACCCAATAAACCCATTAAAATGATTGAGTTGAATGAACTAGAAAATTGTGTTGCTTCTAACTTTTTTTTTTTTTTTTTTTTTTGGTGACGAGTCCTTGACTTTGGCCAGCTTCAATTGATTAGCCGCTTTGATGGTTTGATTGATGGCCATCTTGTGCAGGACACGTGCCGTCAACACAAACACCAATTACTTATATAGTTTACCCATCCAGATATTTTGCTGCTTTTTTTTTTGCTTTTATCAAATGAAGTTCTATGTACGTCGCTGTTCTATGGAATGAGCATTGTTTTTGTGAAGTTGTTTTTCTTTAAAAACTTCCAGCCTGCAAAGAAATCATTTCCGAATCATTTCGGACAAAACGTTCTTTTCTCACTGCAGTTGGGTACAGTTAAGGTACTCGACGAAAATGAATGGCTTACAGCTGCTTAAACCAACTTAAAGAGTGAAGGACACGCTGGCGGAGGGTCCTTTAAACGGACTGCGAAGCTCAGTCACAAAGATAAACAGCCAACAAATTAAACTGAATTAAAATTGTGTAAAGTTGTGAGCGAGATGCGGCGTGGATGGGTTAAGCGGTAGTGCCCTGGTGGCCAGCAAGGGGTTAAGGTCAGGTGGGGAGGAGGAGGTCCTTTGGATGCTTTGAAGAGTATATAGAGCATCGTGGGCTAACTAAGATTAATGAGCTGGCCACGGACGACGACAACTTCGAGGCTAATGCCAATAAATGAGAGCAGGCGGCTGTGAATTTTTGTTTTGTTTTTATTTTAATCCGATGATTTATAAACGCTTCGTGTTCTCGCTTTTTTGTTTTTTTTTTTGTGTTTTCTACAAAATTCAATCATGAGCAAATGCGACTGTGTCCTGTGCCCTTTTGCTAACATTTTCCCTCAACTAACCGCTGTCAGAAGCAGTTAAACAATTGAAGCCATATTTAGTTAGCATTTTGACTAATGTCCCGGACCAAAACCAAAAACTTCACTCAACTAGACCAACTGACTGATGGACCAATTGATCGATGTGTTTCAGTCAAAATAATTGCATAGAGAAAATATATTTGTAGGGCAACAGCTTGCAGGAAAACAATAAACTCGAATGAAGTGAGCCAAAGTAATTAAATCGAATGGAATGAAATGGAATATTCGATGTTAATGAATTAATTAATTGTTGCCTTAAGAGTATATTATCTTTTTTTTTTTGTAAAAAGGAGTTGTCTTAAATCTTTAGGTTCCTTAAATCGCTTAACGATATTAAGATTTAAATGACGGATCTGTGATATAAAATTCAACCATTAAAATGACACCACAAACTACAATTTTAAATTCAACAATTCAATGGCATCCATTCGATGTTTTTCATGTTTAGTGGTTTATGACTGTCATTTGCCTGATTACTCAGGTGAGTCGCAGATATTAAGCACTAAAAACATTGACGAACATCATTATCCTTAATGCACTGCAACAAAAAGCTGTGTCGGGATATTCATAATAATTTAACAAGCTGGCTTTATATAATATATACACGTTATTTGCAGAGCAATGTGTTGTGCAAAAATTGGAATAGTTCTAGCTGGTAATGAGTATATATATATATTCATAGCAAAACTGATAGTATTTATAGTTTCAAAATATTTTGCGATACCAATTTGTGAATTATTAAACAAGGTTTGAAAGGCTTTGTGTTTGTGTTTTAATTATAAATAAAGCACATGATAGTCGACTATAGCATTTCATTTGTTGCCATTTTTTTTGTGCTGATAAACAGTTGCGAAACTTTTCACAGCTACTTTCGTCTCTTTCTGGTCAGTCAGTCTGAATTTTATTGAGTGAACTGTGAGGAGCAAAATCCAAAGGACAGCCAGAGATTGTCAATTGTGCAGTCACTTTGTCTTCTGACACTTTCAATGATGGCCACCAAATGCATCTACATCCCCATCGCCCCCTCCCCCCCCCCGCGCTCATCGTCACCATGGCCCCTCAGTTTGGTACAGGGTTTCCATTTAAATTGTTTCGTTTGTTAAGAGAGCACGCACAAGCATTTAATGCGAAAATTCACTGGAATTTCGCACACAACGCAAGCGGATCAGACACTGGAACATGGCGATGTGGGGGGGTTAAATCGGGGAAAAACGGGCGGCTAAGTATGCAACATTTGTATGCAATCCTATTTCCTCACAAAAAAAAAAAATGTATATAAATGCAGAGCAGAAATATCCATTTGTGAATTGAAGAGGCAAACTGAGGCAAATTGAGTGAGGATTTGCGAGGCAAAATGGTTTTGCGGAAATTTTTCGAAGACCAAGTGTTGTAAGACCTAATCCAGTTGTTGGTTTCGCATAAAATCCCATTATTCATATGTATTCTTTTCAAAACCCAAAACAAAATTTTGTGCTCACGAACTCTTCTATGCTCAACTTACTGTTAAGCGATTTTGTTTATGAGTATGTTCAGAATATGTTCATCTTACATTTTTTTCTTAATTTCTCGCAAATGGATTCTCCTTTGGTAATATTGATATTGATTTGCAGTTAGGTAAAAATGAGAAAACAAAGAAAAATCGAATGCGGAAAGCTTTTAACAATTCGCGCGCTTGCCGTGTTAAAAGAAAAATCCCCCTTTTATGTGCGCACCCCTTCATAGGAACGCCCCTGGTCCTTAAAAGCCTGCGAAGGATCGTCAGGATGCCACTTCGACGCAGTTGTCAGCCGAGAAGTGAATTTAAGTGACAGCTGTCTGCGGCAACGCTGGGGGCGGGTAAACAGGTGCCACGCCCCCGGGCCATCACTCCCTATGTTCGGTGTACAATTTTCACTGGAAAAAACACTTGGTCTCCGCAAAAAAAAAACCTTTTATCATTTTAATCGACAATATCAGTTAGGTTTCAAAACGGTAATATCCCTGTATCCTTAATATCCTTAAATTCAACTTAAATTCTGCACCATAAGTTTAGTATTTCAAAGTCACGTCGAACTGATTGAATTGATTGTGATTACATTTCCACAGTGTCTTGCGACTGTCATCCATTCTTTCGCATCCTCAACGCTGTCGCTGCGCGCGTGTGCAAGTCAAATTATGTGGAAATGAATTATGACCCCGCTCCCTTCGTGGAAAGTGAGTGTTTCCCCTGCGGAGGCGATGCCAAAAGCCACCGAAAATGCCAGGAAAAGCGTTTACGACGGCAAAAGCCAAGCAAAGTAGAGCAAAGTCTTCACAGCAGGAGCTTGCACTTGGGCTCATTAGCCTTCAACACGCAACAGTGGAGCAAAAGCTATTTACTTGAAATATATCACTCACGTTGCTATTGATTGGTTAAGAAATATATAAAAAATATTAATTACAATTAACCCCAATTTGTCAAATATTATGAATATTTATTAAATCGCTTTCATTTTACGCAACATTTAACCAAGAAATTTTTTTTTTATAAAATATCCAATCAGCAGATCGCGTGTCACTGTGCCACCTTTTTTGTTGGCTGTTACAACGAGAACAGATTGCGATGAGGCAAACTCCCGACTATTATTAATACTTTGGCAAGCTCCATTCTCGCAATTTGTAAGCGGCTTTTTCTGTTCGCTTCGTTTCATTTTCATTTTGCACATTCACACGTTGCGCATACGCCGCGTGGAACGCATGATTTATGCTGCCAATTATCAACCGGTTATATGTAGAACGAGTTATTGTTATTGCTATAAAATACGAAATCTAATTAGCCAGAAAAAGAAAATAACCGAACGAACATAAACACAGGGCATCTGGCAAAAAAACGAATGTAGATCGAAATAAGCAAAACATTTTTCTTTCATAAAATGCAGAAGGCATTTCGGTTCAGCTATGCAAAAATGTAAAAATTTCAACTGGTTTTTGTGGGGAAAGCGAGTGGAGCAAAGGGCCATAAAAATATATTTGGAAAGTTCCAAAAATCACGTTAAATGTGTAAAAAGCAGCAGCAACAGTCAACAGTGTTTTTCCAACAACGTTTGTAGCCCCGAAGCTGGAAAATTGCGCGGTGAATTTTCAATGTGTTTTTCTTCGTTTTTTATCTTGGCGCACTAAATAAGTTAGTCGGATAGCATTGGAAATAACCGTGATTCTTAGTTTGTATTTGCAACGAATACAGTTCCTTTTCAGCTTTTGCAAGCTGTTTGAAAAACGAGTTAATTTCTTTGTTTCTGAGGGGCTTCTACTACTTTTCATATCACCTTCATTAGCAAATTTGAAATGCCCAAGAAAAGCAACAACTGCACACAAGCTTTCAACGCAAACTGTCAATAAAACAATTTACACTTGCGGGGGTCGTGCGGGTGTTGCACAAGTTTTATTTGTCCTTTATCTTATTTGCTCCGTTTGCTGTCAAGTTAAAAGCAAACCACAGGGAAAAAAAAAAAAATGAAAAAAAATCAAACAGAAAAGAAAGGTAAACTCGGTTGCCAAGCTAATTTGTAACAACAAAAAGTGTGCGGGGTATGCCGTGGGTTAAACGGCCCCACCAAAGCCGCCCGCCCACTTAACCCCCGAGCTGCACTCCTTCACACTCCAGGGACTGCAAGGATCTCACGCTTGAAGGCGATTTGTGAGTGGCGTTTCAGTTTGTTGTGGTTTTTATAACCGGCAACAAGGTGTTACACATGTCACTGTTTGTGCGGGGTCTACACCCGAGGTCACAATGTTAGAAGCGAAATGTATTTCGGAAATGTATCCTCTCAATTAAGAAAATTAAAATCTATTTAATATTTATTTGCAGGCTAAAACTGTTTATATGTACTTTTGGTCAAATAGTTTTATTTACATATATTTAATTTTTTATTTACATACAACTTTTGTTAAGTAGCTAATTTTATGTTTTTTTTTGTTTTTTTTTTAACGTAAATATCTCGGATATTTAGCGCTGCTTTGGTCAACAGTTTGTCGACGTATCCTGTCTATATTTAATGGCAGCTTGCTTCTGTGTCATTCGAGTAACTTTGTCCTCGCCACCGATGTTGCTCCCCTTCCGTTTTGCCCCGACTTTTCCGAAACTTGTTTCATTTTCCACATACTTGGACGCATGTGAGAGTGTCGTATCTCGTTTCACGGCGCACGGAGCATGAAAAGCCCCTTGCCGCCATCGTCATCATCATCATCATCATCATCCATCCCGACCGCTTTCCTTCATCTGCCAGCGAAAATAACCGAAACGAAGAAACATATATGTATATGATTTTGGTCTTTCGCACTTTTTCGCTCAGTGTGCGGCGGTCGAATTAAAGTGTCTTGCAAATATTTGTACCAAAAAATTGCGCACTTTATCGAATAAACTGGTGAACGATCAGGTGCCATCAACCATCGGCACGTAGCTCAATCAATGCGAATCCCGACAAAACCAAAACTGCCTTCACTGGCGTTTATTGGATTGCAAAATGAAGTTGGCAAAGTTTCGACCAAAAAAGGATACCGAAAATACAGCCAGTAAACGCGTACCAGCATAGCCCGCAAAAAATTCAAATTCAATTCATTCTAAGTTCTTGTTTAGTTGTTGAGAAAAAGTTTTGAAAAAACACGAACTATTGCAAAGAAAATGGAAAGTTCCTAATCAGAAAAAATACTACATTTTATTAGAGAATTATTAATCAAATCGAATTTATATTCGTTGCACAGCGAGTGCTTTTTACTTATCCTCCTAACTTAAAGATTAAAAGTGTTGACTGTACTGGACGTAATCAATTTGGGATCAGCAAACTTAATTTAGTCTTTAATTCAGTCGGACAAGTCTAGTTCTTGGCATATTTGTTGTGTCTCCCAGGTGGGAAAATGGGGCATGGGTAGCCAAAGGTTGCGGGAAACTGGCAGCAAATACAAATATTTGCCATGTGGGACAAGAAGTTGGACCCCGATCGTCGGGATTTCCACTCCTGACCGGGCGACATAAAAACATAATCCACATAAAGCTTTTAACGTTTCGTAACAATGGCATTGCACCAAAGCTGCAAAAAGGTGGGAAAAAAAGGGAAATCCCGGCTTATATAAGGCTAACAAGATATACACACCTCTATTAAAAACAAAAAAAAAAAAAAACACACACACACACACACCCACATACGAGCGTAAAATTAAACGCAAATTTCAACATATAATAATGTGCAGTGTCCAGTGGCCGTAGAGTAAACTTTTTGGCACAATAAACTGAAAATATTTTCAAGCATTTGTTGACTGCAGGCAAACAAAGTTTTTAATTAGAATTTGATTGTTATTTAGAGCATTAAGCACTGGGAATTTTATCAAGTAAAACAATCCGAGTTTATATGTAATTCCAACTATAAATAATTAATGATAAATGAAGACTACAATAGCAGCTCGCAACTAGGCAAATGGGTTAAACAAAAAGGCTTGTGATGCATTAAATATATATATAATATAATATAGCAACTAAATCTCTGGCTTCTATTGTATCGAAGATAACAAAATATAATTATTCTACGTCCACTTAATGGTATTTCAATGGCCAACAAAGATAGATTGTTTTGCGATTTTATTTTATACGTTTCCATTGGCAAACAAAGTGAAATAGGCAATGCTCAAATTGAATTATTTCTTTATTATTTGTGAGCAATTCAAACGTATTTTGGCGGCTTCTTTTGGCCGCCTTTTGTTATTACTTTTCACAAATTTGGGACTCGGGATAAGTTCGTTTGGGGGAAATGCGGAAAAGGGGGGGCGGGGAGGTTGGGAAATTGGCTGTTTGATGAGTGGGAGGGATTAACTTTTGCCTGCCGCAAAACCGGCAAAACCTCAATTATCAACTTACAGCAGACAAAAAGGCGCTTAATTAAGTGAAGCTTCGAACGTGCCTCGCCATTTTCCGTTCCGTTTTCCCCCATCATGGAAAATGCCTTCGATCAGGAGAGCTAGTACACAAAACCCACTACCCCCGCCCATTTGGTCGACCCCATTTTTCCGAAAAACTCCCCTACCGCCCATGTAATCTTAGACGTGTGTCGTTGTCAGAAGTTTTCTCTTACTACTTTTCCGCTGAGTCAGACGAGGGAAAATGGCAACGTAATCTATGCACCATCATCCATGGGCGTGGTGTGGCAAACTGGGACGGGGGCGACTGGGTTTTTCAGCGAGAACTGAGAACTGTCATTTGCCATTGAGTATAGTTGTTATTACTGTTATTATAGTTTTACACACACGCATTTTCCGAATGATACATTGTTTTATATTCATGGCAAAAGTGCGGCATATCAACGATCATATGCGACAGATTTTTAATTTTACAAAAATTACAAGTTGAATGTCCAAAAAAAAATGTTGGATTTACCCTTAAATTGGTAATGAGATTTAAAATGATTTGATTTTCAAGTTATTTACAAGCGTAATATTATCACACACTTGACCATTTCTGACTTTATTCGAGATTAAAATCTGATTGGTCCGTTCAAGAGTATCCCTTGGGTCGTTTATTAATGTTGACCCTTTTGCCCAAATTCATTTGTTGTCTGCGCTGTCGCAGCTTCTTTCCCGGTCCATGTTCTTGCTCTTCTTTATCGGAATTATGAGTTTGAACAAGCTGAAAAAAGGGGTGTTGTGGGTGCTCCATAGTTATCTAAACTTGTACAATTTGTTTGGCTCCACCCACCGCACTTGGCGCATTTACGCTTGGCAGTGATCTGCCTTAAGTGCCTTCAAGTGGATTAAAAACATGGCAAATACACGGTCGTGTTTTCCCATCTCTATTTGGCTGCGTGCATGTGTGTGTGTGTGTGTGTGTGTGTGTGTGGACTAAATGGAAATGTTTTTCACTTGTTTACCGTTCGGGGAAAGTGCGTACCCTCTTCACTCGCTGTATTCCCCAGCGAAGAAGAAAAAAAAAAAAGAGAAAAACAGCATTCAAATGCTGCAAAGGACTCAACTCTGTTACATCATGCATACGCCCCGTATGCCACCGGGTGACCCAGAACAGAACAGTATGGGAGTCCAACTTCTGGCTAATGTGTGTGGCCTGCATTTTGCCGTTGTGCACCGTCGAGTTCTTCATTAAAAGCCATTACCATCACCGATATCGTATGTTGCAGGTAATCCATGACAGTCCTCGCAAAACGATTAGTATGTGTCACCTTAGGAGATTCAAAGAAACAAGCGATAGCTCGTTACATGAATCTGGAGAAAAAACTAAAAAGAAATGAAAAACTTAAGGTTGACTACACTAAATTCATGAATGAATACATGGATTTAGGACACATGATTGAAGTGAGTGATGAAGGCAAATATTTTTTACCGCACCAGGCAGTGATTAGAGATTCAAGCCTTACGACCAAATTGAGAGTAGTTTTTGATGCTTCAGCAAAAACTACGAATAACAAAAGTTTGAACGACATAATGTGGGTTGGGCCACGAGTTCAAAAAGATATTTTTGACATTATTATTAAATGGAGAAAATGGGAATTTGTTGTTTCGGCAGACATTGAAAAGATGTACCGACAAATTAAAATAGATAATAATGATCAAAAATATCAATATATTTTATGGAGAAATTCTCCAAAAGAAAAAATTAAAACATATAAATTAACCACAGTCACTTACGGAACTGCATCTGCACCATATTTGGCTACCAGGGTTCTGGTAGATATTGCAGATAAATGTAAAAACCAAGTTATTAGTGCAATAATTAGGAATGATTTCTATATGGATGACCTAATGACTGGAGCTGATTCGGTAGAAGAAGCTAATAAATTAATAACATTAATTCCCCATGAATTGCAGAAAGTTGGATTCAACTTAAGGAAATGGATTTCCAACAATTCCAAAATATTAACCACTGTGGAGGACACAGGGGACAATAAGGTTCTCAATATTATCGAAAATGAATGTGTTAAAACTTTAGGACTAAAATGGGAACCTCAAAAGGATTTATTTAAGTTCAGCGTAAATTGTAATGATGAATCAAAAAATATAAATAAGCGCGTTGTGTTATCAACGCTAGCAAAAATATTTGATCCGTTAGGATGGTTGGCACCAGTCACGGTTTCAGGAAAACTTTTTATTCAAAAACTTTGGATAAATAAAAGTGAATGGGATCAGGAATTATCCATAGAAGATAAAAATTATTGGGAAAAATATAAAGAAAATTTATTATTGTTAGAGAATATTCGAATCCCAAGGTGGATTAATTCAAACAGTTCTTCAGTCATTCAGATTCACGGATTTGCGGACGCCTCCGAAAAAGCATATGCTGCAGTAGTCTATGCTAAAGTAGGACCTCATGTTAATATAATAGCTAGCAAAAGTAGAGTCAACCCTATAAAAAATAGGAAGACAATTCCCAAACTCGAGCTGTGTGCAGCTCACCTGCTTAGTGAATTAATCCAAAGACTAAAAGGATCAATTGACAATATAATGGAGATCTATGCTTGGAGTGATTCCACGATTACCTTAGCATGGATTAACAGTGGTCAAAGTAAGATCAAATTTATAAAAAGAAGAACGGATGACATTCGGAAATTAAAAAATACTGAATGGAATCATGTTAAGTCAGAGGATAATCCAGCAGATTTAGCATCCAGGGGAGTGGATTCTAACCAGTTGATCAACTGTGATTTTTGGTGGAAAGGTCCGAAATGGCTAGCAGACCCAAAAGAACTTTGGCCTCGGCAGCAGTCTGTAGAAGAACCTGTCTTAATAAATACGGTATTAAATGACAAAATAGATGATCCTATTTACGAATTAATAGAAAGGTATTCCAGTATAGAAAAACTTATACGTATAATAGCATACATAAATAGATTCGTGCAGATGAAAACAAGAAATAAAGCCTATTCATCAATTATTTCAGTAAAGGAGATAAGAATAGCGGAAACAGTTGTTATTAAGAAACAACAAGAATACCAGTTTAGGCAAGAGATAAAGTGCCTTAAAATCAAAAAGGAAATCAAGACAAATAATAAAATATTGTCATTGAATCCATTTTTGGACAAGGATGGGGTTCTAAGAGTTGGAGGAAGATTGCAAAATTCCAATGCAGAATTTAATGTTAAACATCCAATCATTTTAGAAAAATGCCACCTAACAAGCTTATTAATAAAAAATGCTCATAAGGAAACATTGCATGGAGGGATAAACCTAATGCGAAACTATATCCAAAGAAAGTATTGGATTTTCGGGTTGAAAAATTCGTTGAAAAAGTATTTAAGAGAATGTGTAACGTGTGCAAGGTATAAACAAAATACAGCTCAGCAAATAATGGGTAACTTGCCAAAATATAGAGTGACGATGACATTCCCGTTTCTTAATACTGGAATAGATTACGCAGGTCCTTATTATGTTAAATGTTCAAAAAATCGTGGCCAAAAAACATTTAAAGGATACGTTGCTGTATTCGTTTGCATGGCCACCAAAGCCATACACTTAGAAATGGTAAGCGATCTAACTTCAGACGCATTTTTAGCAGCACTCAGAAGATTTATTGCTAGACGGGGAAAATGTTCCAATATCTATTCAGACAACGGAACAAATTTTGTAGGAGCTGCAAGAAAATTAGATCAAGAGTTATTTAATGCAATACAAGAAAATATAACGATTGCAGCGCAGCTCGAAAAGGACAGGATTGATTGGCATTTTATTCCCCCGGCAGGACCTCACTTCGGAGGTATTTGGGAAGCTGGAGTTAAGTCAATGAAATACCATTTAAAGCGTATAATCGGCGACACTATTTTGACTTACGAAGAAATGTCAACTCTTTTATGTCAAATAGAAGCATGCTTAAATTCAAGGCCATTATACACTATAGTTAGTGAGAAGGACCAACAAGAAGTTTTAACACCAGGTCATTTTTTAATTGGAAGACCACCTTTAGAAATAGTCGAACCAATGGAAGATGAAAAAATCGGAAATTTGGATAGGTGGAGACTTATCCAAAAAATGAAGAAAGATTTCTGGGTTAAGTGGAAAAGTGAATATTTGCATACGCTCCAGCAAAGGAATAAATGGAAAAAGGAAATTCCTAATATAGAAGAAGGGCAAATAGTTTTATTAAAGGATGAGAATTGTCATCCTGCAAGATGGCCTTTAGGAAAGGTGGAAAAGGTGCATAAGGGGAATGATGATAAGGTCCGAGTGGCTAAAGTAAAGATGCAGGAAGGATATATCACTAGACCCATTACTAAAATTTGTCCCTTGGAAGGAATAAAGTCTGTTGACAAAAATGAGGCTGACCAAGAGCCAAAAAGACGAACTAGAGCGACATCGGGAATGTCCAAGATCGGAATCATTATGGCAATGTTGTTGTTTGTGTTAAGTTGTCAAGTTTCTAGCGCATTACCTAAAGATATAGCACCAAGATATTCTATAGACAAAATAAATAAAACCTCAGCAATATATCTAGACCCGCTAGGAGATGTTGAGATTGTGAGTACTTCTTGGAATTTGGTTATCTATTATAAAATGGATCCATATTTTAAAATGTTAACAAAGGGTAATGCGCTTATACAAAGTATGAGGAAAGTTTGCGAAAGACTTCATAGCTTTGAAGAGCAATGTAGTCTAGTCTTAGATAATATGCAAAGTCAGTTATCGGAACTTGAAGAAAACAATAAATTGTTTATGATACAGTCTAGATCTAGAAGCAAGCGTGCTCCTTTCGAATTTATGGGTTCCTTGTATCATATTTTATTTGGTATAATGGATGAAGATGATAGAGAGCAATTAGAAGAAAATATGAAGAATTTGTTAGATAACCAGAACAACCTTGATAAACTAATTCAAAAACAAACATCTGTGGTTGATTCAACTTCTAATCTATTAAAGAGAACAACAGAAGATGTTAACTCCAATTTTAGAAGTATGCAAATAAGAATTGAGAACATGACAGAAGTTCTTAAAGAAAATTATTATGTTTATAAGGAATCAATAAAATTCTTTATGATTACGAAACAGCTACACTCATTGATTGAAGAAGGCGAAAAAATTCAAGCAGGCATTATAAGCCTGTTGATTGATATTAATCACGGTAGGCTAAATACAAATATTCTCAGGCCAAATCAGCTTAAAAAAGAAATTGCCAAAATTCAGCAGAGTCTTTCGGAGAACCTAGTAATTCCAGGAAAACGGTCAGGTACGGAACTTAAGGAGGTGTATACACTGTTAACAGCCAGGGGTTTATTCATCGACGATAAATTGATCATTAGTGCAAAAGTGCCTCTGTTTAGCAGGCATCCATCCAAATTGTTCAGGCTTATTCCGGTGCCAATTCGAAATGAAGATCGGATAATAATGGTGCATACAACGTCTGAATATTTAATTTATAATTTTGAGATAGATTCCTATCACATAATGACGGAAGCCACATTAAATCAATGTCAGAAATGGCAACTAAATAAGAGAATATGCAAAGGAAGTTGGCCCTGGAATTCAGCGAATGATAATGCATGTGAGATTCAGCCTCTAAAGCCAGATAAAGCGGCGAACTGCATCTATAAAACAGTAGTCGACTCTAAAAGTTACTGGGTAGAGTTAGAAAAGAAAAGTAGTTGGTTGTTTAAGGTTCCTGCGAATTCAAAAGTCCGTCTGCAATGTACTGGCTCTCAAATTGAATTGTTTGACTTGCCTCAGCAAGGAGTTTTAAGCATTGCGCCATATTGTACGGCAAGAACCGACGATAAAATTCTAGTTGCCCACCATAACATTCAGTCCGAAAGTGAAGAATTATTATCAACACCTTATATAGGAGAAGTTAGTGAAGCGCCGAAGATTATTTGGGATCCGCTGAAACTATCAATATTAAATCATACTGAGGAATTTGAACGATTGAATAATGAAATTAAATTTATGAAAGAGAACCATCAAAAATTGAAAGATTTACATTTCCATCATATTTCCGGACATGCTGGATTAATTATTGCTTTAATACTAATGATAGTATTAATAATATATTTCATACGGAAATGTGCTGTGCAACAAAGAATGCAAGCAATAACCTTTGCAGGTCCGTTGCCAGTACTATAAATATCAATAGTAAATAAACAATAAAATAATATAACAAATAAAAATATACAGTCCACTATATCGTTGTTTAATAGAAAATGTACTTCTACATAGAAAAAGCAAAATGTTTAAAATAAGTTAATTGAGTACAAATTGTTGAATTAAAAATAATATAAACCATAATTGTAATCCAATAAAATTAAAAGCCAGAAAAACTAGGCCCATTGAAATCTTAGTTGCAAAATAAATGAACATATATCAAATAAATACAGTCCACTACTGTTATAAATGCAACTAATATACTAATGTACATCTCAGCTTGCTGGCCCTTTGGCAGAATGTTCACACATGAACACGAATATATTTAAAGACTTACAATTTTGGGCTCCGTTCATATCTTATGTAAATGAATCGAGAGCGATAAATTATATTTAGGATTTTGTTATCTAAGGCGACATGGGTGCATTGCTCAAAAACATGTAATTTAAGTGCACACTACATGAGTCAGTCACTTGAGATCGTTCCCCGCCTCCTAAAATAGTCCCTTAGTGGGAGACCACAGATAAGGTCCTCGCCGCTCAAGATAGGCAGATGTGCCCGAGCGTGGGACCTCGATAAGGCGGGGACTATTTACTTAGGCCTCTGCGTAGGCCATTTACTTTAAGATGCGATTCTCATGTCACCTATTTAAACCGAAGATATTTCCAAATAAAATCAGTTTCTTACAAAAACTCAACGAGTAAAGTCTTCTTATTTGGGATTTTACATTTGTACCGACTCGCCAAAACTTGTGATTTCAAAAAGATATTTTTGATCATTATTATCTATTTTAATTTGTCGGTACATCTTTTCAATGTCTGCCGAAACAACAAATTCCCATTTTCTCCATTTAATAATAATGTCAAAAATATCTTTTTGAACTCGTGGCCCAACCCACATTATGTCGTTCAAACTTTTGTTATTCGTAGTTTTTGCTGAAGCATCAAAAACTACTCTCAATTTGGTCGTAAGGCTTGAATCTCTAATCACTGCCTGGTGCGGTAAAAAATATTTGCCTTCATCACTCACTTCAATCATGTGTCCTAAATCCATGTATTCATTCATGAATTTAGTGTAGTCAACCTTAAGTTTTTCATTTCTTTTTAGTTTTTTCTCCAGATTCATGTAACGAGCTATCGCTTGTTTCTTTGAATCTCCTAAGGTGACATCCTCCTTGAATGGAATTGACACAATGTATCGCCCATCTGAATCTTTTTTTGTCGTTTTGATAAATTTATTTTCACAGATTTCAGACTCGATATCATCTTTTTCTTCTTCTTCCACTTCCCAGTAGCGATCTAACTCTTTTATTTCTATTGTTGTGGCTACAATGGTTTCTTTTCCTTTGGATTTTTTACATCCAGAAACTATCCACCCGAAATCAGTTTTTTGCCCAAGGAGACCGTCTATTTTTATAACTCCATTTTGCAGAATGTGAGTATATACGTCTGCTCCAATGATTAAATCAATGCGACCCGGTTTATTAAAATCGGGGTCGGCTAATTTAAAGTTCTTCCATTTTTTCTGATCAACATTAATCGTGTTGACTGGAAGTGCCTTCATAAGTTTTGGGAGAATAATTGCTTCAATTTCTAAATTTTTCGGAGAATTTCTTATCGAAATAACCGCTTTGTGCTTGGAGATGCACGTTCCTGTGGAAGATACTCCACTTATTTCAGTATGAGACCGAAATTTTTTCAATTTTAGAATCTGTGCAGACTCTTCTGAAATAATTGTGCTTTGAGAGCCACTATCAATCAATGCTCTTAATTGTTCAAAGCCTCCATACCTCGACTTTACTTGAATCAAGGCCGTGGCCAACAAGGCTTGACCTGTTGTTCTACACGTATTCACTTTTTCTGGATTATGACCTGCAAAGTGAAGTAACGTGTGGTGAGGTTTACGACAAGTCGAACAAAGCTGCTCGCTTATACATTTTTTACCAAACGGATGCCTCAGACATCTTAGGCAAATCCCATTTTTTCTTACCCAGTCAGACCGTTCTGCTGGATTCATTATTTTAAATTTATGGCATTGAATTAAATAATGCCCTGGTAGTTTGCAATATGCACAATTGTCACTATAATTTTTATTCTTGTTATTATTAATCATTTTCTTTACAGGTTTTACTTCCTGTGAGAATGATGATATAGAATTGAGCCTTTGCTCTAAAAAGTCCATGACATCAGAAAGTGCCTGTATTTCTTTTGTCTTTTTAACATGGCTTTCATATAAATTGAGTGATTCTTTATTGAATTTCCGAAGAATTATGTGAGCGAAAATTGCATCCACATCTTCTGGTAATTGTGCCTTTAATTTTATAATATAAATTGACTCGTTAATCGTGTCAATAAATGTCTTTATTTGCTTATTGGATTCTAAATTTAAATTTGGCATATCCATAAGCCTATTCATATGATCTGAGAATATGTTTCTTTTATTCTCATATCGCTTGGTCAAAAACTCCCAAGTGGCTTCATAATTTTCTCCAGAGCCGAGCAGTAAATGAGTAACCACATTTCTGGCTTCTCCTTTTAATGCTGACTTTAGATAATTAAATTTGAGAGAAGGACTGAGATCCTCTCTCACATGTATGAGCTCTGTAAAGAGTTCATTAAAAAGATCCCATTCTTTGGAATCACCAAAGAAGGTGGGAATCTGTATTTTAGGCAGGGTTGGTAACTCCTCCGCCTTAACAACCGTCGACATTTCAGCTTTATTTATTGTGCCACTGAGTCGACTATTAATGGCTGTAAGAATATTTTGTTTGTCAAATTCAAGTTCGCTAATTTCTTCTTCGAATAGCGAACTCTCAAAATGACTATTCACCTGTTCAATCAGGTTATCTATTTTATGCCATAAAAATTCAATTTTATTTTTCCTTATTTTAAGGAAATCTGGACTACTGTCTATTAGTTTAGACGTATCTTCTAGATATACTCGAAATTGGCCAACATTATTACGAAATGCCTGCTCTACTTTTAAAGCGTTGTTTTGTGCTATACCCTCTTTTTCAGGGTGACCACGCATTTCAAGGTTTAATGTAGGGGGAGGGTTTGATTTAGGGACAGTGTTTGATTTAGGGAAAGTGTTTTCTACCGACTCGCCCTTAATTTTTTCATTTTTATTTTTAATTTTTTCTAACACCATCATTATTAAATCATACTGCTTCGCGTTAAAATATTCATGATCGACAACGCCGATCTTTAACAAATTGCTATGATTAGCAATGAAACATTTTTGAAGCTCATTTAATTTTAGAATTTCTACATCTGTTAATGTTGGTTTTACTTCCAACTTTCTAATTTCCAAAATAATTTCGGACTGCTTCTTAAGGAATTGAATAGTCTTTTCTGACATCATTTTGAAAATTTTTTGTAATTTCTTAATATATATAGTACGTGTATATGTATTTTATATGTATTTATATATATATGTGTGTTTGGATAAACAGAAAATTCTTGTTTTGACTTAGCTGATGTCGTTGTTGTTGCTGCTGCTGTTGCTGCTGTTGTTGCTGCTGTTGCTACTGCTGTTGCTGCTTCTGCTGCTGCTGTTGTTGCTGCTTCTGCTGCTGGTAGAGGCTCCTTTGAATTTGACTTCCTTCTCTTCTTTAAGGCTCCGTCGATGTTTAAAGATGATTTTTTTTTTTTTTTTTTTGGCACGTTTTATTATTTTTGTAGTCCAGTCAGATTTTTTGTTTTTTAGCCATTTATTTCGGCATTTATGCTCTTTTGGCATATACACTGCACTCTATTTATGAGCTGATTTAATGCTATTAGAGCATTTATAAGGCACTGTTTTCAGGCACTTTTTATTTAATTTATGCTCTTATGGCATATACACTGCACTCTATTTATGAGCTGATTTAATGCTATTAGAGCATTTATAAGGCACTTTGTTATGCACTTTTTAATTTCACAATTGCTGATGTATGGCCTCAAGCACGCCTTACCACAATTTATAATGGTACACAAAGCAACCTTTAGCTATAGACTATAAGGTGCTTGTTTTAAAACATAAAAGATTCTTTTGTATCTTTTGCTTTTTATATTTATACTCTGTTCCTTACCTTTGGTAGGGGGAAACAAGAGTCACTTATTTTTGCTACCTTTAGCTGTAAGATGCTTAAAGGAGCTGGCCTTTCTCTGAGTTCCTTACCTTTGGTAGGGGGAAACTGCAGAGTCGATTAAAGGCTCGATTGACCAAATGTAAAATCCCAAATAAGAAGACTTTACTCGTTGAGTTTTTGTAAGAAACTGATTTTATTTGGAAATATCTTCGGTTTAAATAGGTGACATGAGAATCGCATCTTAAAGTAAATGGCCTACGCAGAGGCCTAAGTAAATAGTCCCCGCCTTATCGAGGTCCCACGCTCGGGCACATCTGCCTATCTTGAGCGGCGAGGACCTTATCTGTGGTCTCCCACTAAGGGACTATTTTAGGAGGCGGGGAACGATCTCAAGTGACTGACTCATGTAGTGTGCACTTAAATTACATGTTTTTGAGCAATGCACCCATGTCGCCTTAGATAACAAAATCCTAAATATAATTTATCGCTCTCGATTCATTTACATAAGATATGAACGGAGCCCAAAATTGTAAGTCTTTAAATATATTCGTGTTCATGTGTGAACATTCTGCCAAAGGGCCAGCAAGCTGAGATGTACATTAGTATATTAGTTGCATTTATAACAGTAGTGGACTGTATTTATTTGATATATGTTCATTTATTTTGCAACTAAGATTTCAATGGGCCTAGTTTTTCTGGCTTTTAATTTTATTGGATTACAATTATGGTTTATATTATTTTTAATTCAACAATTTGTACTCAATTAACTTATTTTAAACATTTTGCTTTTTCTATGTAGAAGTACATTTTCTATTAAACAACGATATAGTGGACTGTATATTTTTATTTGTTATATTATTTTATTGTTTATTTACTATTGATATTTATAGTACTGGCAACGGACCTGCAAAGGTTATTGCTTGCATTCTTTGTTGCACAGCACATTTCCGTATGAAATATATTATTAATACTATCATTAGTATTAAAGCAATAATTAATCCAGCATGTCCGGAAATATGATGGATATGTAAATCTTTCAATTTTTGATGGTTCTCTTTCATAAATTTAATTTCATTATTCAATCGTTCAAATTCCTCAGTATGATTTAATATTGATAGTTTCAGCGGATCCCAAATAATCTTCGGCGCTTCACTAACTTCTCCTATATAAGGTGTTGATAATAATTCTTCACTTTCGGACTGAATGTTATGGTGGGCAACTAGAATTTTATCGTCGGTTCTTGCCGTACAATATGGCGCAATGCTTAAAACTCCTTGCTGAGGCAAGTCAAACAATTCAATTTGAGAGCCAGTACATTGCAGACGGACTTTTGAATTCGCAGGAACCTTAAACAACCAACTACTTTTCTTTTCTAACTCTACCCAGTAACTTTTAGAGTCGACTACTGTTTTATAGATGCAGTTCGCCGCTTTATCTGGCTTTAGAGGCTGAATCTCACATGCATTATCATTCGCTGAATTCCAGGGCCAACTTCCTTTGCATATTCTCTTATTTAGTTGCCATTTCTGACATTGATTTAATGTGGCTTCCGTCATTATGTGATAGGAATCTATCTCAAAATTATAAATTAAATATTCGGACGTTGTATGCACCATTATTATCCGATCTTCATTTCGAATTGGCACCGGAATAAGCCTGAACAATTTGGATGGATGCCTGCTAAACAGAGGCACTTTTGCACTAATGATCAATTTATCGTCGATGAATAAACCCCTGGCTGTTAACAGTGTATACACCTCCTTAAGTTCCGTACCTGACCGTTTTCCTGGAATTACTAGGTTCTCCGAAAGACTCTGCTGAATTTTGGCAATTTCTTTTTTAAGCTGATTTGGCCTGAGAATATTTGTATTTAGCCTACCGTGATTAATATCAATCAACAGGCTTATAATGCCTGCTTGAATTTTTTCGCCTTCTTCAATCAATGAGTGTAGCTGTTTCGTAATCATAAAGAATTTTATTGATTCCTTATAAACATAATAATTTTCTTTAAGAACTTCTGTCATGTTCTCAATTCTTATTTGCATACTTCTAAAATTGGAGTTAACATCTTCTGTTGTTCTCTTTAATAGATTAGAAGTTGAATCAACCACAGATGTTTGTTTTTGAATTAGTTTATCAAGGTTGTTCTGGTTATCTAACAAATTCTTCATATTTTCTTCTAATTGCTCTCTATCATCTTCATCCATTATACCAAATAAAATATGATACAAGGAACCCATAAATTCGAAAGGAGCACGCTTGCTTCTAGATCTAGACTGTATCATAAACAATTTATTGTTTTCTTCAAGTTCCGATAACTGACTTTGCATATTATCTAAGACTAGACTACATTGCTCTTCAAAGCTATGAAGTCTTTCGCAAACTTTCCTCATACTTTGTATAAGCGCATTACCCTTTGTTAACATTTTAAAATATGGATCCATTTTATAATAGATAACCAAATTCCAAGAAGTACTCACAATCTCAACATCTCCTAGCGGGTCTAGATATATTGCTGAGGTTTTATTTATTTTGTCTATAGAATATCTTGGTGCTATATCTTTAGGTAATGCGCTAGAAACTTGACAACTTAACACAAACAACAACATTGCCATAATGATTCCGATCTTGGACATTCCCGATGTCGCTCTAGTTCGTCTTTTTGGCTCTTGGTCAGCCTCATTTTTGTCAACAGACTTTATTCCTTCCAAGGGACAAATTTTAGTAATGGGTCTAGTGATATATCCTTCCTGCATCTTTACTTTAGCCACTCGGACCTTATCATCATTCCCCTTATGCACCTTTTCCACCTTTCCTAAAGGCCATCTTGCAGGATGACAATTCTCATCCTTTAATAAAACTATTTGCCCTTCTTCTATATTAGGAATTTCCTTTTTCCATTTATTCCTTTGCTGGAGCGTATGCAAATATTCACTTTTCCACTTAACCCAGAAATCTTTCTTCATTTTTTGGATAAGTCTCCACCTATCCAAATTTCCGATTTTTTCATCTTCCATTGGTTCGACTATTTCTAAAGGTGGTCTTCCAATTAAAAAATGACCTGGTGTTAAAACTTCTTGTTGGTCCTTCTCACTAACTATAGTGTATAATGGCCTTGAATTTAAGCATGCTTCTATTTGACATAAAAGAGTTGACATTTCTTCGTAAGTCAAAATAGTGTCGCCGATTATACGCTTTAAATGGTATTTCATTGACTTAACTCCAGCTTCCCAAATACCTCCGAAGTGAGGTCCTGCCGGGGGAATAAAATGCCAATCAATCCTGTCCTTTTCAAGCTGCGCTGCAATCGTTATATTTTCTTGTATTGCATTAAATAACTCTTGATCTAATTTTCTTGCAGCTCCTACAAAATTTGTTCCGTTGTCTGAATAGATATTGGAACATTTTCCCCGTCTAGCAATAAATCTTCTGAGTGCTGCTAAAAATGCGTCTGAGTTAGATCGCTACTGGGAAGTGGAAGAAGAAGAAAAAGATGATATCGAGTCTGAAATCTGTGAAAATAAATTTATCAAAACGACAAAAAAAGATTCAGATGGGCGATACATTGTGTCAATTCCATTCAAGGAGGATGTCACCTTAGGAGATTCAAAGAAACAAGCGATAGCTCGTTACATGAATCTGGAGAAAAAACTAAAAAGAAATGAAAAACTTAAGGTTGACTACACTAAATTCATGAATGAATACATGGATTTAGGACACATGATTGAAGTGAGTGATGAAGGCAAATATTTTTTACCGCACCAGGCAGTGATTAGAGATTCAAGCCTTACGACCAAATTGAGAGTAGTTTTTGATGCTTCAGCAAAAACTACGAATAACAAAAGTTTGAACGACATAATGTGGGTTGGGCCACGAGTTCAAAAAGATATTTTTGACATTATTATTAAATGGAGAAAATGGGAATTTGTTGTTTCGGCAGACATTGAAAAGATGTACCGACAAATTAAAATAGATAATAATGATCAAAAATATCAATATATTTTATGGAGAAATTCTCCAAAAGAAAAAATTAAAACATATAAATTAACCACAGTCACTTACGGAACTGCATCTGCACCATATTTGGCTACCAGGGTTCTGGTAGATATTGCAGATAAATGTAAAAACCAAGTTATTAGTGCAATAATTAGGAATGATTTCTATATGGATGACCTAATGACTGGAGCTGATTCGGTAGAAGAAGCTAATAAATTAATAACATTAATTCCCCATGAATTGCAGAAAGTTGGATTCAACTTAAGGAAATGGATTTCCAACAATTCCAAAATATTAACCACTGTGGAGGACACAGGGGACAATAAGGTTCTCAATATTATCGAAAATGAATGTGTTAAAACTTTAGGACTAAAATGGGAACCTCAAAAGGATTTATTTAAGTTCAGCGTAAATTGTAATGATGAATCAAAAAATATAAATAAGCGCGTTGTGTTATCAACGCTAGCAAAAATATTTGATCCGTTAGGATGGTTGGCACCAGTCACGGTTTCAGGAAAACTTTTTATTCAAAAACTTTGGATAAATAAAAGTGAATGGGATCAGGAATTATCCATAGAAGATAAAAATTATTGGGAAAAATATAAAGAAAATTTATTATTGTTAGAGAATATTCGAATCCCAAGGTGGATTAATTCAAACAGTTCTTCAGTCATTCAGATTCACGGATTTGCGGACGCCTCCGAAAAAGCATATGCTGCAGTAGTCTATGCTAAAGTAGGACCTCATGTTAATATAATAGCTAGCAAAAGTAGAGTCAACCCTATAAAAAATAGGAAGACAATTCCCAAACTCGAGCTGTGTGCAGCTCACCTGCTTAGTGAATTAATCCAAAGACTAAAAGGATCAATTGACAATATAATGGAGATCTATGCTTGGAGTGATTCCACGATTACCTTAGCATGGATTAACAGTGGTCAAAGTAAGATCAAATTTATAAAAAGAAGAACGGATGACATTCGGAAATTAAAAAATACTGAATGGAATCATGTTAAGTCAGAGGATAATCCAGCAGATTTAGCATCCAGGGGAGTGGATTCTAACCAGTTGATCAACTGTGATTTTTGGTGGAAAGGTCCGAAATGGCTAGCAGACCCAAAAGAACTTTGGCCTCGGCAGCAGTCTGTAGAAGAACCTGTCTTAATAAATACAGTATTAAATGACAAAATAGATGATCCTATTTACGAATTAATAGAAAGGTATTCCAGTATAGAAAAACTTATACGTATAATAGCATACATAAATAGATTCGTGCAGATGAAAACAAGAAATAAAGCCTATTCATCAATTATTTCAGTAAAGGAGATAAGAATAGCGGAAACAGTTGTTATTAAGAAACAACAAGAATACCAGTTTAGGCAAGAGATAAAGTGCCTTAAAATCAAAAAGGAAATCAAGACAAATAATAAAATATTGTCATTGAATCCATTTTTGGACAAGGATGGGGTTCTAAGAGTTGGAGGAAGATTGCAAAATTCCAATGCAGAATTTAATGTTAAACATCCAATCATTTTAGAAAAATGCCACCTAACAAGCTTATTAATAAAAAATGCTCATAAGGAAACATTGCATGGAGGGATAAACCTAATGCGAAACTATATCCAAAGAAAGTATTGGATTTTCGGGTTGAAAAATTCGTTGAAAAAGTATTTAAGAGAATGTGTAACGTGTGCAAGGTATAAACAAAATACAGCTCAGCAAATAATGGGTAACTTGCCAAAATATAGAGTGACGATGACATTCCCGTTTCTTAATACTGGAATAGATTACGCAGGTCCTTATTATGTTAAATGTTCAAAAAATCGTGGCCAAAAAACATTTAAAGGATACGTTGCTGTATTCGTTTGCATGGCCACCAAAGCCATACACTTAGAAATGGTAAGCGATCTAACTTCAGACGCATTTTTAGCAGCACTCAGAAGATTTATTGCTAGACGGGGAAAATGTTCCAATATCTATTCAGACAACGGAACAAATTTTGTAGGAGCTGCAAGAAAATTAGATCAAGAGTTATTTAATGCAATACAAGAAAATATAACGATTGCAGCGCAGCTTGAAAAGGACAGGATTGATTGGCATTTTATTCCCCCGGCAGGACCTCACTTCGGAGGTATTTGGGAAGCTGGAGTTAAGTCAATGAAATACCATTTAAAGCGTATAATCGGCGACACTATTTTGACTTACGAAGAAATGTCAACTCTTTTATGTCAAATAGAAGCATGCTTAAATTCAAGGCCATTATACACTATAGTTAGTGAGAAGGACCAACAAGAAGTTTTAACACCAGGTCATTTTTTAATTGGAAGACCACCTTTAGAAATAGTCGAACCAATGGAAGATGAAAAAATCGGAAATTTGGATAGGTGGAGACTTATCCAAAAAATGAAGAAAGATTTCTGGGTTAAGTGGAAAAGTGAATATTTGCATACGCTCCAGCAAAGGAATAAATGGAAAAAGGAAATTCCTAATATAGAAGAAGGGCAAATAGTTTTATTAAAGGATGAGAATTGTCATCCTGCAAGATGGCCTTTAGGAAAGGTGGAAAAGGTGCATAAGGGGAATGATGATAAGGTCCGAGTGGCTAAAGTAAAGATGCAGGAAGGATATATCACTAGACCCATTACTAAAATTTGTCCCTTGGAAGGAATAAAGTCTGTTGACAAAAATGAGGCTGACCAAGAGCCAAAAAGACGAACTAGAGCGACATCGGGAATGTCCAAGATCGGAATCATTATGGCAATGTTGTTGTTTGTGTTAAGTTGTCAAGTTTCTAGCGCATTACCTAAAGATATAGCACCAAGATATTCTATAGACAAAATAAATAAAACCTCAGCAATATATCTAGACCCGCTAGGAGATGTTGAGATTGTGAGTACTTCTTGGAATTTGGTTATCTATTATAAAATGGATCCATATTTTAAAATGTTAACAAAGGGTAATGCGCTTATACAAAGTATGAGGAAAGTTTGCGAAAGACTTCATAGCTTTGAAGAGCAATGTAGTCTAGTCTTAGATAATATGCAAAGTCAGTTATCGGAACTTGAAGAAAACAATAAATTGTTTATGATACAGTCTAGATCTAGAAGCAAGCGTGCTCCTTTCGAATTTATGGGTTCCTTGTATCATATTTTATTTGGTATAATGGATGAAGATGATAGAGAGCAATTAGAAGAAAATATGAAGAATTTGTTAGATAACCAGAACAACCTTGATAAACTAATTCAAAAACAAACATCTGTGGTTGATTCAACTTCTAATCTATTAAAGAGAACAACAGAAGATGTTAACTCCAATTTTAGAAGTATGCAAATAAGAATTGAGAACATGACAGAAGTTCTTAAAGAAAATTATTATGTTTATAAGGAATCAATAAAATTCTTTATGATTACGAAACAGCTACACTCATTGATTGAAGAAGGCGAAAAAATTCAAGCAGGCATTATAAGCCTGTTGATTGATATTAATCACGGTAGGCTAAATACAAATATTCTCAGGCCAAATCAGCTTAAAAAAGAAATTGCCAAAATTCAGCAGAGTCTTTCGGAGAACCTAGTAATTCCAGGAAAACGGTCAGGTACGGAACTTAAGGAGGTGTATACACTGTTAACAGCCAGGGGTTTATTCATCGACGATAAATTGATCATTAGTGCAAAAGTGCCTCTGTTTAGCAGGCATCCATCCAAATTGTTCAGGCTTATTCCGGTGCCAATTCGAAATGAAGATCGGATAATAATGGTGCATACAACGTCCGAATATTTAATTTATAATTTTGAGATAGATTCCTATCACATAATGACGGAAGCCACATTAAATCAATGTCAGAAATGGCAACTAAATAAGAGAATATGCAAAGGAAGTTGGCCCTGGAATTCAGCGAATGATAATGCATGTGAGATTCAGCCTCTAAAGCCAGATAAAGCGGCGAACTGCATCTATAAAACAGTAGTCGACTCTAAAAGTTACTGGGTAGAGTTAGAAAAGAAAAGTAGTTGGTTGTTTAAGGTTCCTGCGAATTCAAAAGTCCGTCTGCAATGTACTGGCTCTCAAATTGAATTGTTTGACTTGCCTCAGCAAGGAGTTTTAAGCATTGCGCCATATTGTACGGCAAGAACCGACGATAAAATTCTAGTTGCCCACCATAACATTCAGTCCGAAAGTGAAGAATTATTATCAACACCTTATATAGGAGAAGTTAGTGAAGCGCCGAAGATTATTTGGGATCCGCTGAAACTATCAATATTAAATCATACTGAGGAATTTGAACGATTGAATAATGAAATTAAATTTATGAAAGAGAACCATCAAAAATTGAAAGATTTACATTTCCATCATATTTCCGGACATGCTGGATTAATTATTGCTTTAATACTAATGATAGTATTAATAATATATTTCATACGGAAATGTGCTGTGCAACAAAGAATGCAAGCAATAACCTTTGCAGGTCCGTTGCCAGTACTATAAATATCAATAGTAAATAAACAATAAAATAATATAACAAATAAAAATATACAGTCCACTATATCGTTGTTTAATAGAAAATGTACTTCTACATAGAAAAAGCAAAATGTTTAAAATAAGTTAATTGAGTACAAATTGTTGAATTAAAAATAATATAAACCATAATTGTAATCCAATAAAATTAAAAGCCAGAAAAACTAGGCCCATTGAAATCTTAGTTGCAAAATAAATGAACATATATCAAATAAATACAGTCCACTACTGTTATAAATGCAACTAATATACTAATGTACATCTCAGCTTGCTGGCCCTTTGGCAGAATGTTCACACATGAACACGAATATATTTAAAGACTTACAATTTTGGGCTCCGTTCATATCTTATGTAAATGAATCGAGAGCGATAAATTATATTTAGGATTTTGTTATCTAAGGCGACATGGGTGCATTGCTCAAAAACATGTAATTTAAGTGCACACTACATGAGTCAGTCACTTGAGATCGTTCCCCGCCTCCTAAAATAGTCCCTTAGTGGGAGACCACAGATAAGGTCCTCGCCGCTCAAGATAGGCAGATGTGCCCGAGCGTGGGACCTCGATAAGGCGGGGACTATTTACTTAGGCCTCTGCGTAGGCCATTTACTTTAAGATGCGATTCTCATGTCACCTATTTAAACCGAAGATATTTCCAAATAAAATCAGTTTCTTACAAAAACTCAACGAGTAAAGTCTTCTTATTTGGGATTTTACATTTGTACCGACTCGCCAAAACTTGTGATTTCAAAAAGATATTTTTGATCATTATTATCTATTTTAATTTGTCGGTACATCTTTTCAATGTCTGCCGAAACAACAAATTCCCATTTTCTCCATTTAATAATAATGTCAAAAATATCTTTTTGAACTCGTGGCCCAACCCACATTATGTCGTTCAAACTTTTGTTATTCGTAGTTTTTGCTGAAGCATCAAAAACTACTCAATTTGGTCGTAAGGCTTGAATCTCTAATCACTGCCTGGTGCGGTAAAAAATATTTGCCTTCATCACTCACTTCAATCATGTGTCCTAAATCCATGTATTCATTCATGAATTTAGTGTAGTCAACCTTAAGTTTTTCATTTCTTTTTAGTTTTTTCTCCAGATTCATGTAACGAGCTATCGCTTGTTTCTTTGAATCTCCTAAGGTGACATCCTCCTTGAATGGAATTGACACAATGTATCGCCCATCTGAATCTTTTTTTGTCGTTTTGATAAATTTATTTTCACAGATTTCAGACTCGATATCATCTTTTTCTTCTTCTTCCACTTCCCAGTAGCGATCTAACTCTTTTATTTCTATTGTTGTGGCTACAATGGTTTCTTTTCCTTTGGATTTTTTACATCCAGAAACTATCCACCCGAAATCAGTTTTTTGCCCAAGGAGACCGTCTATTTTTATAACTCCATTTTGCAGAATGTGAGTATATACGTCTGCTCCAATGATTAAATCAATGCGACCCGGTTTATTAAAATCGGGGTCGGCTAATTTAAAGTTCTTCCATTTTTTCTGATCAACATTAATCGTGTTGACTGGAAGTGCCTTCATAAGTTTTGGGAGAATAATTGCTTCAATTTCTAAATTTTTCGGAGAATTTCTTATCGAAATAACCGCTTTGTGCTTGGAGATGCACGTTCCTGTGGAAGATACTCCACTTATTTCAGTATGAGACCGAAATTTTTTCAATTTTAGAATCTGTGCAGACTCTTCTGAAATAATTGTGCTTTGAGAGCCACTATCAATCAATGCTCTTAATTGTTCAAAGCCTCCATACCTCGACTTTACTTGAATCAAGGCCGTGGCCAACAAGGCTTGACCTGTTGTTCTACACGTATTCACTTTTTCTGGATTATGACCTGCAAAGTGAAGTAACGTGTGGTGAGGTTTACGACAAGTCGAACAAAGCTGCTCGCTTATACATTTTTTACCAAACGGATGCCTCAGACATCTTAGGCAAATCCCATTTTTTCTTACCCAGTCAGACCGTTCTGCTGGATTCATTATTTTAAATTTATGGCATTGAATTAAATAATGCCCTGGTAGTTTGCAATATGCACAATTGTCACTATAATTTTTATTCTTGTTATTATTAATCATTTTCTTTACAGGTTTTACTTCCTGTGAGAATGATGATATAGAATTGAGCCTTTGCTCTAAAAAGTCCATGACATCAGAAAGTGCCTGTATTTCTTTTGTCTTTTTAACATGGCTTTCATATAAATTGAGTGATTCTTTATTGAATTTCCGAAGAATTATGTGAGCGAAAATTGCATCCACATCTTCTGGTAATTGTGCCTTTAATTTTATAATATAAATTGACTCGTTAATCGTGTCAATAAATGTCTTTATTTGCTTATTGGATTCTAAATTTAAATTTGGCATATCCATAAGCCTATTCATATGATCTGAGAATATGTTTCTTTTATTCTCATATCGCTTGGTCAAAAACTCCCAAGTGGCTTCATAATTTTCTCCAGAGCCGAGCAGTAAATGAGTAACCACATTTCTGGCTTCTCCTTTTAATGCTGACTTTAGATAATTAAATTTGAGAGAAGGACTGAGATCCTCTCTCACATGTATGAGCTCTGTAAAGAGTTCATTAAAAAGATCCCATTCTTTGGAATCACCAAAGAAGGTGGGAATCTGTATTTTAGGCAGGGTTGGTAACTCCTCCGCCTTAACAACCGTCGACATTTCAGCTTTATTTATTGTGCCACTGAGTCGACTATTAATGGCTGTAAGAATATTTTGTTTGTCAAATTCAAGTTCGCTAATTTCTTCTTCGAATAGCGAACTCTCAAAATGACTATTCACCTGTTCAATCAGGTTATCTATTTTATGCCATAAAAATTCAATTTTATTTTTCCTTATTTTAAGGAAATCTGGACTACTGTCTATTAGTTTAGACGTATCTTCTAGATATACTCGAAATTGGCCAACATTATTACGAAATGCCTGCTCTACTTTTAAAGCGTTGTTTTGTGCTATACCCTCTTTTTCAGGGTGACCACGCATTTCAAGGTTTAATGTAGGGGGAGGGTTTGATTTAGGGACAGTGTTTGATTTAGGGAAAGTGTTTTCTACCGACTCGCCCTTAATTTTTTCATTTTTATTTTTAATTTTTTCTAACACCATCATTATTAAATCATACTGCTTCGCGTTAAAATATTCATGATCGACAACGCCGATCTTTAACAAATTGCTATGATTAGCAATGAAACATTTTTGAAGCTCATTTAATTTTAGAATTTCTACATCTGTTAATGTTGGTTTTACTTCCAACTTTCTAATTTCCAAAATAATTTCGGACTGCTTCTTAAGGAATTGAATAGTCTTTTCTGACATCATTTTGAAAATTTTTTGTAATTTCTTAATATATATAGTACGTGTATATGTATTTTATATGTATTTATATATATATGTGTGTTTGGATAAACAGAAAATTCTTGTTTTGACTTAGCTGATGTCGTTGTTGTTGCTGCTGCTGTTGCTGCTGTTGTTGCTGCTGTTGCTACTGCTGTTGCTGCTTCTGCTGCTGCTGTTGTTGCTGCTTCTGCTGCTGGTAGAGGCTCCTTTGAATTTGACTTCCTTCTCTTCTTTAAGGCTCCGTCGATGTTTAAAGATGATTTTTTTTTTTTTTTTTTTGGCACGTTTTATTATTTTTGTAGTCCAGTCAGATTTTTTGTTTTTTAGCCATTTATTTCGGCATTTATGCTCTTTTGGCATATACACTGCACTCTATTTATGAGCTGATTTAATGCTATTAGAGCATTTATAAGGCACTGTTTTCAGGCACTTTTTATTTAATTTATGCTCTTATGGCATATACACTGCACTCTATTTATGAGCTGATTTAATGCTATTAGAGCATTTATAAGGCACTTTGTTATGCACTTTTTAATTTCACAATTGCTGATGTATGGCCTCAAGCACGCCTTACCACAATTTATAATGGTACACAAAGCAACCTTTAGCTATAGACTATAAGGTGCTTGTTTTAAAACATAAAAGATTCTTTTGTATCTTTTGCTTTTTATATTTATACTCTGTTCCTTACCTTTGGTAGGGGGAAACAAGAGTCACTTATTTTTGCTACCTTTAGCTGTAAGATGCTTAAAGGAGCTGGCCTTTCTCTGAGTTCCTTACCTTTGGTAGGGGGAAACTGCAGAGTCGATTAAAGGCTCGATTGACCAAATGTAAAATCCCAAATAAGAAGACTTTACTCGTTGAGTTTTTGTAAGAAACTGATTTTATTTGGAAATATCTTCGGTTTAAATAGGTGACATGAGAATCGCATCTTAAAGTAAATGGCCTACGCAGAGGCCTAAGTAAATAGTCCCCGCCTTATCGAGGTCCCACGCTCGGGCACATCTGCCTATCTTGAGCGGCGAGGACCTTATCTGTGGTCTCCCACTAAGGGACTATTTTAGGAGGCGGGGAACGATCTCAAGTGACTGACTCATGTAGTGTGCACTTAAATTACATGTTTTTGAGCAATGCACCCATGTCGCCTTAGATAACAAAATCCTAAATATAATTTATCGCTCTCGATTCATTTACATAAGATATGAACGGAGCCCAAAATTGTAAGTCTTTAAATATATTCGTGTTCATGTGTGAACAGTATGAAACTATTTCAACTGGTTCATCTGCGTGTTTAATGATTAATGATTACACACCGTTTACCAACACTAAACACTATGCAAATTAAAGCAACGAATGCTGCAGCTAATGTACGCCATTATCCATTGTTTCGAAAACCCATATATTCTTAAATTTAATTCCCAAACCCATGCTGAAAGTTATCTCCACATGGCCAAAGGATCCGTTTTCTTCCGCCTGCTCTGAACCCTTTGTTGCCACAGGACGAAAGCTAATTAAAGCGAAGCCCTGGCTTCATGAAAGAAAAACACAGGCAAAGGACCAACATGATGAAATGATGAACTTTACGCACAGCTGCAAGTCCAAACAAAATTATTTTTGGCAATGTTTGCCAAATGGGAAAAACTGAAAATAAGTGGTATGAAGTTGGAATCATTATGGCGGTACACTTATACACATTTTATTGTTTAAGCGAGTACTTGTTGATTCCATAATGTTTCCATAAGCTAATATTTTTTTATGGATAATATACAATATATAGTAGAAATTTCATATTTGCATGATTTTTTTTTTTTTGCAAAATGAAAATTTAAGTAGGCCTAACATACCTTTCAGCGTCACTTTTGCCAAGGGATTCGTTTGACCCCAGGCATTTTCCACATTAATTGGTAAACTTTGTCGAAACCGGGGCTACGCAATTATTATTGAATTGCTTTCCTTTTAACGGCTTTGCCCTTGATTTTCTTTTGTTTTCCCACCAACTGTCTATCCAGCTTTCCCGACTTCATCTTCATTTTCATTTGCTGGCGTTAACCAAGTGTGATTACATTTTGCTTCTAAGCGTTTTCACGACCAAACTAGAGGACCAAAAACCACCGCACTTAGCCGTGGAATCCAATCAGTTTTTCTTGTTGACAAATGGCTTATGGCACGTGCCTAAACCACGCCCCCCCCCCCCCCCCAGGCCACCCTTCATGGGTAAAATGCCAACGCCACTGACAAAGAGCATTTGCTACTTTTCACAAAGTTTCAAATACAATTTTTTCAAACAGCAAAGGACACATCGCGAAAACTTTCCGCAGGCCATAATGGCAGTGAAAAATGAACCAGAGCCATGGTAAAGGAAAAGCGGCAGGTGAAAATATTATGAAATATATGAATTTGTATACAAATTAAGTTGATAAAGTTGTCTTAATCTGAGAGCACAAGGTCCGCCGGCGGTAAAGCGCCCTGACTTTGTCTATGCAATTTCTCAGCGAATAAATAAATAAGAAAACTGTCAGATGCCGCTTCAGTTTAAAAAAAAAAAAAAAAATAGAAAAGAAGCCGGCAAGAAAAACCGAGAAAAGCTTAAAATAAATCCAGCCGAGTGACCCGCACGCAGCAATGGAAATTTGTCACCAAAAAAATTCTTCAAAATACAAAAACCAAGTCGAAAATAAAAACAAAGCGCTGAAAGAACAAAAAAAAAATGTCGCGACATCGTCTAGTCAAATTGCAAGTGATTTGACTCAGGCTCCAGCAGAGAGCAAAGACTTTTGCGAAAAAAAAGGGGGGGTCGGTGTTGGAAATGGGGCGGAAAATGGGTGGCGGGAACCAACGGTGTTTGGTAACACTGACGGCGGGCCATTGACACATGACAATGGAAAATTTGCACGTTCAAAGTTCAAACAAACAAACAAGTCAATTGGCTGGAAAGCTGATGAAAAATAGCGCCATTCCGCTGGCAAAGTTAAGTCAACGCATGTGAATTGCGTCATAAGCTAAAGTAAGGGTTGAACTCAAGGATTCAGTTCTTAACTTAACTTTCTTCTAGATTTTTTTTTTTCATTTTTTTTAGACTATTTTTCAAGTTAAGTCAATATTAATATGGGCCAACTCGCCAACTCCAAAGCAAAAATTTAAATTCATACTGCCGCCGAGCAATGGCCAACTAATCCAGCACTTTAACTGATTTTTTTTCGGCATTAGCATTTTCATTGGGTGCGGGAAAAACCCAGAGAATTCCCTGAAACACGCTCCGCACGATGCATATTTTCATAAATTTATTTAAGTGCTGGCAATTTTCCATGGGTCTTGGGAAAAATGTAATGCACTCTGAACAATAAATTTGTCGCCGCTAAGCTAAGTTGCGTGCATTTTGTTTCAAAATCCCAGCCGACGAAAAATGTGCAGTGCTTTGGTCATTGAAAAGCTGCAGCTGAAAACTGTTGCCGACTTTTTGGCGAAACTCCTTATAAAAATGCGAAAAGGCGGGCGTCAAATGCACTTGTAAGAAGAAGAGGAAAACGGTAGGAAAGCGCCTGGTTAAATTAAAATAAATTAGCATTCCCCACGTTTAGCGTATTAAACTTCACTTCCCCTCAGCCGCCAAGTGTTTTCCTATTGTTTGCTCTTGTGTAAATTGGAAAATTAAGTTGGCATTAGTTCTTGGCTCGTAAAACAATGGCGAAAAGTGACAGGCACAAAAACGAAAGATAAAACTGAACAACAGGAAAATGCAATTAAGGCAAGTCACAAGCTACGCAGGGAAATGGAGAAAAACAGTCAGCTGGGAAATGACCACAAACACCTGCGGTGGCCTGAATTCAGGGCAAAAAAAAAAAAAAGGAAAAGGGTCTGTTTTTAGAGCCAGATAAGAAAATATCATAAAATAAATGTATTATCTTAGCTAACCGAATAAGTATCATTAGTTGATCGCATGACATCCATTTTCTCAAAGCGTTTAACACTTTTCCCTCGGCTTTTCCTGTCACGCGGCTCACTTGCGGCGGCCCATTTTGGCCAGAAGGAAAAACATTTTCGCCGTAAAAGCTGCACTTAAGCTGATGCCGCCTGCATACTATTTTAATTAGCAGCCGTCGCTCAGAAAATAAAAACAAAAAACCAAAGGCAAAACTGGCGGGAAAGTTGATGAAGATGATGATGACGATGGAAAGTGTCGTCTGCCTGCCAGCTGTCTGTTCCGCCCACTCTCGAGCCCCTGGCTATCCACCATTTTTAGCATGTTGGCGGGAAAAGCAGCTGCTGGGCTAAAAGTTCAGCTGGACAAGTAACGTACAACCAACACAAAGGATGGATGGATGGTGCGACACTGAGAAAAATGGCATATACCATGTATAGAGTTTAACGAAAATGTTTGTAACAATACATTCGAATTCAAGTTACGGAGAAATATTCATTATTTTCAGTTTACAAAATGTTTTTTAATATTCTGTGTACATTGCTCTGCTATCAGTGATTTTAATCGTTTATTTTATTTTTTACAGTGTAGAGAGAGGGTGGAAAGGCAAACCGATCGACGCGTGACTCTCGCTTAAAAGCGTTTCACGTTTTCTTTTTGCACCACTTTCCCTTCAGTTTTCTTGCTTTTGCATGTCACTTAAGCAGGTTGACTCTGGCAAACCACACACCCATCCAATCTCCCAGCCACCCAGCCGCCCAACCACTTGAAACCACCTAGAGCCACCCAAATCCAACCATAGCCACCCACCTGCGTGTTCTGTGACCAAAAAACATTGCCCGTTAGCGTTAGCGGGCGTGGATATTATCGTTAATTAAATTTATGACGCAGCTTCGGGAAATGCGCCAAAAAAAAAAAAATAAAATAAAAAAAAAAATAGAGCGGAACTACAGTGTTCTGGTCAACACTTGTGAGTATAAAAAAAGAGAGAACGCCAAAGTCAAGTGTCACGACTATTAGATACCCGTTGCTCACTCGGCGGACACACACGACGGTGTCCCAACTATTTTTTTTTCACTGCATATGAAACTTTTTTAATAATATTCAGCTAAAGAGCAAATTAAATTTATCACATAGTTAAAATGGACTGTGGTGCTTCTTAGTTAATGGTTAGTTAGTTTTTTTTTTTTTTTTTTTTTTGAAAATTTTCATAATGGCTAAAAGCAATTTGAACTACCAACCCGTTGCTGGTGTATGCGCGTAATACATTTTGTGTGGTAATTAATTTTCGACTTGTGAAAAATGACATTAGGAAAAAACCAAAAACAAAAGGCGATGGGAAATTCATCACGGAACGTTGATGCGCAGATGTAATCGCATTTTTACTTAGTATCCCAACATTATGCCATTATTATGATTATCATTATTACGGATAAAGGGTCTGGAAAAGTTTTAGCTAATGGCAAAAGAACCGAAATACTTTCACTTCAATATTTTACAACTAATTAGGGATAATTACCAGCCATTACCCAAAGGGATTAAGACCAACTCCTTGGCGCATGGCGACAAGTTGAAAGTTCGTTTATTTTCACCGCGCCTGCGGTTTTTCGTCCCCATTTCGGCCAACTTGGCTTACGTGGCCGTTATCTTTTGGCCTGCGCCGTCTAATGAACACGAAACACAGTCATTAGCCTGATATACTTTGTGCTCTGTGTCACTTGATATACCGCCGACTCATTGGCAATGTCAGCTATTCGAAAACATCTTCACATGATCACCCAGCGACTTTTGAGCTCTGGAACTTGAACTTGAAAATGCATACCAAATTATTGTTTTATTCAATTTGCTTTCACTTTTTTGCTGGTATGCATATTGATATTTTATTATTTTATTTTAATGTGACTTTTATTTGGTTTCCTTAAGAAGCTACGAAGTATGTAACTGCAAACAGTTGATAAGAAACAGAGTTGTTTGGGGGAAAAAAAAGTGTGACAGCAAAAGGTAGCCCATAAAAAGTTGAACTCAAGCCGCTTAACATTTTGCTGGTTTCTTCCCTTTTTATGGGTTTTACGAATTGAATGTCTTTAAAAGCAAATCGCTCAAAATGTGTATCAAAGCTGTTCAAATGTTTTAAATGGGTCAATATTCTTTTCCAAACTAAACTCAGCCTTAAGTCAAAAAGTAATCTAAATATTTACATTTCCACTTAAAAATACTTGATATCCAAAAAAAAAAAATATATATACAAAATTTGTATCAAAATGTAGAAGGCAACAAAAATCAAGAAGCGAGTGGAAATTGCATAAGGCCAGGCAAATCAAATAAAAATTATTTAATTTTCTTATTAAACAACAAAAATGCGCTATGTGTGTAGGCTCAGGTGGAATTTTTGGTCGCGCAGGTGGGTGGAAATTCGTTCGTTGGCGAAGGGGTGTTGCCCGGCCAACGCAACTGGAAAAAAAGCAAATTCAATTAAGACCTTACCTGCCACGCCCACACACGTACTCAGTTCTACGCCCAAAAAACACACACACACACACACCCACTTACACAAACACGCACAGAGGAGCAACAGACAGGCACAGTGAACAAAAAAAAAAAAAAAAAGCAACGTGCTCAACGTTGCGTATGAGTGATGCGATCCGATGTTAAAACAGTTACCAAGTGGGCGTGGTGCAGTGGAGCGGGCATAGCCCTCCTTTGAAGCTGCTTGTGTGTTGGTCCATGCCATGAATGTGTGCGAAATTAAAAATCATATTAAATGCCGTATTAAATTAAGGCCAAAGCGTTGCGTTGCGTCTCAGCCTAAGCCGCAATTAAAAAATTGCTCAATATTCATAAACATAATTGAAGTTTCTTTTCGATCTTTAAGCAGATGCGAATGTAGCCAGTTGCGCTCGAGTTTTTCGGCTTTCTACCTGTGGCTGTGGCATACCCCAGCGCCCACTTGCCCTCCATTTGCTGCCTCCATTTGCTTTTCCATCCATTTCCACCATCTTCAGTAGCGCCATCGACGGCGGCGTCTCGTGCACTTAATTTAATGACCAAAGTTCGCCGCACAGGGCGTTGCCAGTTGCCAGTTGCCAGTTGCCATTTGCCAAGCGAATGTCCTGGCGGAGCTGCTTGGTCGTGGGCTGCTTTACATAAGCAGCTCCATGTTTATTTACATTTGTGCAAATTGTTATTTAATTAAATTTTAATACGCTTCATTAAAACTTCTGTCTACGCGGGCACTTCGTTATTTATTTTTTTTTTTTATTCGCCTTTCTTTGCCATTTTTTTTCTCTCCTCACGGATTTAGTCATTTTATTATGCAATGATAATCAGAAATCAATTTATTGAGCTCACGCACACACACACACACACAGAGTAGCCGAGCAAGAATGGTCAGCAAACGCGAATCAAGTCAATAAAATTCAATTTGCTGCTCATCAGCCGAGGGAGTTTAGCACAAGGGGAGATGTGGGCCCTAATGCACGACATTGGCGACGAGAGGGTCCTGCGGGAAAGTCGTTTGTGCGTTTAAGTAAATACAAGCACATTAGGCTACATCAACAGCCAAGAAAATGCTGGACCAGGCCCAGACTGGACATACTCCAGCCCTCTGTCTCCGCAATGTATGTGTAAAAGCTACTTAGGCTGCCAGCAAATAGTCTAGAGTGCTAAGTAACCATTTAGGATCTGAAGATACTCTGCTGCTCAACTAACATGGGCTAAAGAATAATAAAAATACAAGTTGCACAAATACTCCTTATGTGTGTGTTATGTTTGCTAATAGGCCTTCTTTTTGGGGAATTAAAATTATTGTACACGTTCATTAAAGTTGATGTTTAAACCAGTAAACCAATATACCCATATTCCACTCAAATCTCAAAGAGCAGCAAACCAAATGAACTGCCAAGTGGCTTTTCAGAGGCAAAAAAAAAAAAAAGGAAAATAAATAAATTGGGCAACTAACGCTGAAAGAACTGAAACAAATGTCTTTATTAATTCCTTAAATGTTTCCCCCAAAATGTTTCTGAAAAATCTGTCCGTTTTCCTTGCTTTCCCTTTTTCTGCCATCCTGCCTTCTTTTTGTTTCTTTCTTTGTGTGGTAGATTTGGGGAAAATGTCAAATTAAGTTTGATAATTTGCTAAGCGGCTTTTCCTGCAGCTTAGCTGAAACGGAGAAGGGATTGAAGAAAAAAAAGGGGTGGGAAAAGCTAGAAATTCTTCCCTTTTTAAGTGCCCGAAAATGATTCGGATTGGAAACGAAAAGCGGGCGGAATAGCAATATTTCATTCAGTCCCTTCCTTCATTTTTCGTTTTTTTTTTTGTTGACTTCATTGGTCTCCATTCGCAGTTCATTCAACCAATTAAAAATTTCGCCAAATCAAAGTTGCAAATCGAATCGCAAATGGGGGAAATTCCTATAGTCATTTCACAAAATGATCGAATTGGGAGAGCAGATAACTGGTGGCGTATGTGTGATATGGTCCAAATGGAGACTATATCACGTATACGTCATGCTTATTTCTGCACTGGAAAAATCTGTGTGTAATTATTGTTCAAAAATGCCTTTTTATCTATATTAAGCTAATAAAGTATTTAAGTGATCGCATAAGCACTGCCAGACACACACCACCCCATCTCATTACCGACGACGGGTCAAAACTAGCTCTCCTGCTGCCAAGAGATTAACATTCCCCTGGATTAGTTATGTTCTGTTATGGGATATGTTTGTGACCCTCCATAATTCGCATTACGATGTTGATTGGTAATCGCAGCCATCGCATTCCAAAAGGACCAACTGCCCACCTATACGAATGGGTGGTGTGTGTGTGTGTGTGTGTGTGTGTGCGTGGTTGTTGGTTTGTGCATTGCTCATACGCCACGTGGCCGCATGTGAAAACGTTGAATAAAATATGCCCCGAATTGATGGAGACGGTGGATGCCATAAATATTTCATTTTCATTGGAATTGCCTTTTCACAATTCGTTAAATCTGGACAATAATACCCGTCTTAGTCCCTTTCTCGGTTTCTGGTTTTAATGCTTTATTAATGCGCAGTGATGTGAAAGTTCTTCAGAGCGGAGGCGACGACTCGAGGCAATGAACAGGATGCCTGGGTCAACGGTTAAGTCGTCTTAAAACACTAAGGGACGAGAGTGGACTAGGAATAGTCTGGGGAATAAACTAGAAGCACCAAGTCAAGAACGTTTCAACAGTCAGCGGAGTGGCAAGTAACATTAATCGAAATTTTTCACCCTTCAATAAATTTCTATATTGGAGAATATATTATATTCAGGGCTGTAATTAGTTAACATTGATATTGTTAACCCCAACGTTAAATATTTGTTATCTGCAAAAAAAAAAAGGAACAGTATTAATTTGAATTTGAAAAGCATATAAGCTCTTAAGTTAGGCAAACTCTGAAATAGATCTCTCGATTACAGCATATTTGTAAAAGCAATCTCAGCCAGAATTCTCTGCCATCAATCTGCAAAGGCTCTCCTCCGCCAATATAGGCACATCCCAGAGGAAAAGCGAGGTGTTACATTAGCAGCAGAGCTCAAAGCAACCTCGAATCTGTGTTTCGAAAAAAAAATAAAAACATCCAGGCCCCATTTTGAAGCCCTTTAAGCCCCCATTTGGTTTTGGTGCCGTACACCTAGCAATCTCCAGCAATCTCAGTTGTGGAACCCTTTTTGCGGTTCTTGTGGCTGCCGTCAGGACGACGCCATACAGCAGCTGTCACGCCCCCCTCCCTCATCCACATCCACACTGTGCAAAAAGGGGGGCGGTTCTGCAAAGCATATTATATCGGCATATTAATAAACATAATCCAGAAATCATATATATGACGACCCGCCGCCAGACGATGATGGGCCATCATGAAAGAGAGGAGAGGCAGCCCAACCGACAAACGAGCCCACCGAAAACCGGCTTCGTGGAAACATTTTTCATATACTTTATGCATATTAAATTCATTTAAAGATTTGAAACTTTTGCTCGTTTCGCAGGCAAAGTAAATAACAAAAGTAAAGCGCGCACAAAGCGAAATAAAACAAAAAAAAAAAGGACCTGGGTGCAAGGAGCAAGGACGAAAATGTCTGTAAATGAGTAATAAATGCGGCTGCCAAGTACTCCAATAAGGAAAAAAATGTAAGTCGTGGGCCATCTTCCTCAGAAAGACCTCACCATGAAATTTGTTTAGGTTCCTAGGATGAAGTCTGGTGGAGCGGGAAAATAAGGAAAACAAAACAAAAAGAGCAGGCAGTAGCGTTTTTCTTTTTTTCTTTTTTTTTTCTTCAACGCCAGCTGTTTGCTTTTTAAAGTATTTTCTCAATCACCGGTCGAATCGCAACTGGCCACGCCCCTTGCCACACCACACCGCCTCCATTATGGTATGCTAATTGAATGCATAAATAAATTTCTTGCCTCAATTTTGGGCTGTGAAAATGGGGCGAGTTTGTATGTTTACATAGTGCCAACATCTGATTTTGCACTTTTTACGGTCACTATTGTCTGCGTAATTATGGAAATTGATTTTCCATCCTTTCGGGTCTTGAAACTGTGCTCTTTTTTACTCATTGCTTTATCTTTATAAATGCGATAGTAGCAACTTTAACTTTGTTTTGCCTAATTTTTGCTGCCAATATGCGTGGCAAGAAGGTGGAAAATGTTAAAAATAAATGATATATAGCCATATAAATGGGATCAGCTGCAATGCAATGGCCTCATTTTCACGCCTCGCCCGCATTTCTGTCAGCCATCAGTCAAAGTCAAAGTCAAAGGCGATATAGAATATCCTGGACAAGGATATACGGCCTACAGGAATACGACGATTTATGCTTAGCATTTGGCATGACGGAGCCTCTCCCACGTTTACCTCACGACACCTGGCGATGTTTGTTTTGTGTTCGGTAGGTACGTGTTTCTTGTTTTTTTTTTTTGTTTTGTCATTCTGTAAGCGAAATAAATAAAATAAAATAGAACAATAGAAGGGGCACATGCTAAGTTTCTTCGTAAAATGCAGAAGATGAGTTCAAGCGGCAAACGGCAAACCACTTTCAAAGCAATAAAGTGAACAATTTTTACGATTAATGGTGAAATAAAATATCGCTTTGGCTCGAAAAAAAAAAGAACCACCTTAGCGTAACCCACCTTTGGCCACAACACCAAATCAAGTTCAGACACTGAGAGAAAAAAAAGCTAACTGATAACTGAAACTGAACTGAAACCTTCAACAACATAGCATTAGTATATTTTTGCGTTACTCATTTGATTCGATTTGTTTTACTTTTGTATGAAACGTTATATATTGTATTAAGGCGTATTTCTGCGAGTGTCCTTGTTGCTGCTGCGTGTGGAAATTTGATAGGCGGTATAAAAACATGCCGAAAAGCGAAACCCGAGACCGGGGCAAACGAAATCGCAACATTTTGAAAAGCCGAAACCGAAGGAGAATCAAATAAATGGGTAGAAGGTGGTAAAAAAAATACAGGGCACTGGAGCTTTCGTTGAAGTGAAGATTGGGGCCAGCCTGGCTGCAGTGGCTCATAAAAATGCCAAATAAAATGGGAAATTAATCAACTGTGCCGCGACCTGACCTCAGAAATCCTCTCCTCTTTGCCCTTTGGACTTGCGCGACTTACGGATTCCTGACCCTGACCTCCACGTTCTGATGGCTTTATATTCGCTGAGATTTGTGGACAATGTTGTTGAACCCACACCCTACCAACTTGTTTACCCGACTGAAATTGATATCAGATTATCAGATTATGGGTTGAAAGGGTTGCAGAAAGTGATAATTATAAATAGCACAACAATGTTAACCTTGATCTCAAAACAACATTGCATTTAATTTTGGAATTTGCCCAATTAAAATATCGCCCTCTTGTCCTGAAAAGCAAAACCCAAAAAAAAAAAAATATGAACATATTATTGATTGCTTTTATTGATCTATTTTTTGTGCTACGTAAAAGTACATTTATCTTGAAGATATTGATATACTATACCAAAATGTTGCGGCATTTTACACGAAATAATTTATCTATTTTGCTTTTTGCTGAATTTATGTCAGAAAAGCGGACTTGACACTCCTGAGAAAAGCCGTGAAAATCCGAAAAACAAAAAACATAAATAAATATGTATACTTTTGCTGACTGCAGCATTTCGGTTCGTTTCTATTTTTTTTTTTTTTTTGGTATGGATAATTTATGATCCATATTTCTTTTGGCTGCGCGCTCGCCATCAAAACAGAAGCACAGCTTCAATAAAAATTCATAAATTATTTGTTGATGCGTATTGAATTAAGCATTTGCCACGCCCATCAAATTTACACATGTCAAAAGAAAACACACCGACAGACGCACACACACACACACACACATTAGCAGCACGCCATGTCCTTCTTACATTGTAGCAAGCATAACATAAATAAGAAAAAAAAAAAACAGGCAACTTTTCTGTGATTTTAAATTTATGCATAGGAGGCGGCGTGTGGGAAAAACTTTTGCCGCTGTCAATATAATTGAAAAAATTTTCCCAGACACGCCCCCTCACACACACGCACACACACACACACACGGACGTACACATACAATGTCAATTGCAGGACGTATGCCTATTTGATATTTATCGTGACTTGTTTACATTTTGATATTGTTTTACCAACATATCCGCTGGCCAAAGGAACAGGACATTCCTCTTGCCTTTGCATATTTTTCGCCTCTGTTCTTGGCTTCATTGAGTGGCAGCATTTTAATATGTGGCATACATTTACTGTCAATGTGTGGGTGCCAAGAATACGACGGATAAAAGAGAGTGAAGAAGTAAAGGAGTGTAGAGAGCGTTAAAAGGAAATGCAAAGCAGAAAAGCCACGGATAATCTGCCATTTGCCGGAAAAGTGAGTATTCCACTCGGTGGCTCTCCTCATTTCTGTTCAAAAGATGGGGTTTAATGAATGAATATCGAATTAGTATAGGTGTTTTCAATGTCTGAAGATATCTCATTTTTAAATTAGCTCTATTTGGCTCACTTGTCACTTTGTTGAAAGTAAAAAGGATAACCAGTTTATTGCCAACATGTCGTATGAGTGATATTACAGAGTTTCGGTCCCTTCAGCACCTGAATTCGACATTTTCGTTGTCTGTTTCCAACATTTATCCTTGGCTACTTACTGTTTTTTGTTCTTTTTCGTTTTCTGGGCGGCCGTCGAAAAAGGGAAAACGAAGTTAAATATTTTAAGTTCATAAGCCGCACACAAATCTCTCGCAAAATTAATTAAAACAAAAAAAAAAAAAAAAAAGCAACACAATGGGCCCGAAATAAAAGTTGGAAAACATTAGAAATGTTTGTTGGCGCTGTTATCATGTGATTGACTTGACGAAGGACAACAAGGACGACGAGCTAAATGGCAAAAGCGACGGCTTATGCCTCGCATTAATTAACTTAATACACGACAAAATAAAAATGAGTATCCGAAAAAACAACAAAACGGGGGTGTGGAATATATATATATGCGCATTAAACAAGACCGAATTATGTTTCGAATCAGGGAAAATCGGGCACAAAATGAACACATTTACATGGGGACCAACACGAGGGTGCGTTTGATAAAACAAAACAACACAAAAAAAAAAAGGAAAAAGCATTTATGACAAATATTTAATCAAGCCAAATCCTTTGAACAAGCTGAAATTTGTCAGCCCAAGTCCTTAAACGAAATGACCGAGGGACGCTGAAGTCTTAAACATTTGCACCCATTTATTAAAACTATCAGAAGTTTGCAGCTCTCTCTTCCTTTCTCAAATCCCAAATAGTTGTAAATCTGGCGAATCGAATTCGCAAGAAAGGAAATAGAGTTGAGGAACAAAATTCTTCGATTGTTATACCGATGGCAAGATGCTCTTATAAGCTTGGAAAATGTATTTTTCCATAAGCACTTATATTTAACTTTTGGTTATCTGACCAAATCCTTTGAAGATTTCGAAACAATTTTTAGGTCGTCAGTGCAGCAAAACCAAATGACCAAATGATTGATGTCTACTTTAGGGACCCACAAGTCTGAATAGAAAATCAATTCGCTCATCGAACCTTAGCCCACCCGAAGTTAACCGGAGATCAGGGGTCACATGGCAGGGTATCGGGTAACCCTTTATACTGCGGCCAAAGGATTCGGCAAATCTGCATATATAAAGGGATATTTAAGCACAGACAAACGCACACTCACGCACATTGACAGCGCCGTAATTTATTGCTTCGTTTAATTTTTGACATTCGTTGGGAATGGAAAGTGGGGCGCACAACAGTGCGTATGCTTGATGTGGCCAAACATTCGGCCCCCTGACTTCAACACAACTGTTGCCGTCTTTTTTTTTGGGCGTTGGCCACATAAATTTGTGCTCTCCCCCTTAATGCGTCTTCTTTGCCACCATTTTCTCGAATTGCCCCAAAGGCCAGCAGTAAGCTGTAAACTGTTTAAACTTTTGCTTTTTATATGCCAAAGAACTTTGCAGTGCCAAAAAAAAAAAAAGAAAAAAAAAGTGGTGCGCATGAAACCGGCATAAAAATAAACACAAATGAAAGGCGCTACCAAGTTTTGACAACTTTATGAAAATTGCATCAAACCTATATGTGTATGTATGGCCGGGCGGGAAAAGAAAGAAAGTGTCACTTAAATCCGGAACGGGTTCATTACGGCTTATGGCCCGGCAGAATGGCAAACATAAATACACATACAGATGTATGTATGTATGTACATTTGTACAGGCATAGTATATAGTGGTGGTCTGATTCAATTTAAATGTGAACACAAGAATAATGCAAAATAGGGGAAGGCCATAAATGTTTGCCTGCCTGCGTAGGTGTCTCTATCCATACATCATGGCACCGACCATATATTTCTCCATATCCTGGCTATGTACGTGTCTATGTACTAGCTTATCCTCTTACTTCGGTTTAGAATGGGGTCTACAAAATGTAGGGCGAATAGTGTGGTGAAATGACAGACTTGGTTTGCGAAAAGGGGCATATTGAGTAGGTAAGAGGTGAAAAAATATCCTCCATAGGATGGCACAATGTCCTTTGTTGTGGAAAGGCAATCAGATTCTAAAATGAAAACTGCTTTGGGAAACCCTATTCATCGCCTTCAAAGTGCGTAATAATAGAACAAAAGAATCTCCATTCATAACTTCGCAAATTAGCTAAAGATATTGCCCTAAAAAGGGTAATTATTGAACATTTTATTTATTAATAATGATAATTAATACAACAAAGCAGAACATGCCTTGCTCTTAGGCAGCTCACTCCATTCATTTGGCTGGCAAATTTTGGCAAATCGAGACTAGTTAGATTTATGGCACTGGAGAATCAAATCGAGACGCTGCCCATTTGTCTTTTCATCAAATGGTATCAATCTAGTGCCGCCGGCTGGCTATCGATAGACCTTGATTAATCGATAGCATTGAATCCTTGCCAGGAGGCGTGAGTGCGAGGGCGTGGCAACTTGTTAGCCTCTGCAATTTCATTTCGCATTGTGCAAGGACTCTGGCGACAAGGACGACTGCTATTTGTCACAAAATCGACAGCGACAGTGACTGGCTATCTCTTTCCTTCCGATTTTTTTTTTTTTTTTCTTAAAGACAGATATCAGTCAAAAGCCGAGGCCACATTGACACGTATAATACATTAGCATCGGTTATTGTCTTAGCGGCGTTTTGCACTCGCAAAAATGGATATTTAATTGAAAAAGAAAAGGGAAGGTATCGAAAACATCGAAATATGCTTATCGGTGATAACGGAATAGCTTCGATTAAAGTTTTTACGATATCTTATGATGAAATTATATTTAGGAGCACTAAAGAGCAAACAAAAAACGAACCTGAGTCTCATATTTTCGCTGAGTGTGTCCTCAAATATCAAGTATCGAGCAATCAGCATTGGTTGAGTGGGATTTTTGGGGGGGAAGCCAGAGATAAAGCTCGTTTACCGTTACCGTTTTTCGGTATCTTCATCTAGTTATTTTTTTTTTTTTTGGGGGGAAGGACTAACATTTAGCCAGCACGTTTATCGCCTCAACGCGTCTCAATATCGCAGCCTTTGCCACATTTGATTTGTTTCGCATGGGTGGGAAATCCGCGTGGGTGACGATATATATATATATACGATTTGTATGTATGTATGTATGTTATGCGTATGTGTATATGTAAGTGCGCTTGACTGACTTCCAGTGGGCCGCAGATCATACAGAATATATCTGTTTGCCTATAGGTAACTGGGCAAACAAACCGGCAACAAAGGATTGCGTACCAATCTATTTACATGCCTCGCTCTATAAGTCTTTTGCAACAAAGGAGCCTAAAAACAAGCACACGAGGAAATTCCTGGCGAATCCTTGAGGTTTTTTTTTTTTTTTGTGTCCACTCAATGACAGCGGCAGAAAAGCGTGGCAGTGCTAGAAAAAATCTATTTAAATGTTTAGCCGCCAGGCTACGAATTGATTCAAAGAAAATTGTACCGTTTCAACACAAAAAAAAAAAAAAAAAAGTTCGAGAGCGCTTAGATCAAAGTTTAATCGACCCCAGCAAATCCCGGAAAAATGGAGAGAAAAAAACTAAGTGAAAGGAAATTGAATGAATTGGAGTGTGCGACGGGATAACAAGTGATAGAATTCGCCTCAATTGAGTTCATTTATTTGATGGACAAGTTGGGATGTTGTTAAATTGCAAAGGTCTATAGCATTTCGAAGGGGATTTCAGTTTCAGGATGAGCACATTTTTAATTGACTTTGGTAACTTTTTTTTTTAGATTCCTCATCATCAATATATATATGCACTACTTCGGTAATTTCCCTACATTTTTAGTATGGAAGCTAAAAAATAATTAACACACTAACTTTTGTCTTTAAAGCTTATCACCCTTGAAATCATTTAGTCAATCTTTACTATTCTGATAATGTAACGTAGTTTAGTTAGTTTCCTTACGAAAACTACCTGCTTGACAGATTCAAATCGGCTTTGAGTATTGAATGCCATTCATCGACTGCCACTTTGAATATTTTCCATTGAAAGAAGAAGAAATCTCCAGAATAGAATCCTTTTCAGCGAGTCCATCAAAGGACTCAAAGCAGCAGTGAGAGAAAATGGAGAAATGTCAGCTGTCTGTTATCTATTTTCATTTGCTCGACTGTCCTGTTCTGAAGGTAAAACTCGAAATTTGCTTCAATTAATTCAGACCAGAATAAACGAGCGAAAAACGGAGGGGGGCGGGGGTGGGGGCGTGGCCATGGGCGGGAAGTCAAAGTAGGCGAAAGTAAAAGTGAAAGTCCTCGTCGTTCATGTCGTTGATGTCCTGCGATGACGCTTCACTTACAACAGCGTAAGCAAATATTTAATTTGTGCGAATGACCACATCCGTTGTCGTTGGTCGCCCTCGATGCACTTAAAATAAATTTGTTGTAAATGGTAAAAAAAATATATGTTAAATTAAAAGTATAAATTCCTGATTTCAGCAAAAACCCCTTGTCTTGCAGCTTATTTAACGTGCATATATGATTTGAACTTTTTTTGTGAGTGTAATAATTTCTTATATTTATCTTATTCTATTTCGCGCAGTGCCTATGTTTACCGTTACGTCCTAAGTGGTCAACACATGCGGGTCAAAAGGTCTGACCCCCCCAAAAATGAATGAAATGGCCGCCTGGCATGACAAAAAAAACCGGCACGCAAAACCCTCCAAATGAATGAATGCGAGGAAATTCGGAGCCCGGAAAATCGGTGGGAAAATTATTGGATAGTGTTGGGGCGGGGTTGGAATTTTTGGTAACATTCACATGCCACATTAACTTCAACCGTTGACCAGTTTTTCGGGGGACTTTTTCGTTTCGTTTCCCTTTTCTTTACCTTTGCCCCACTAATGATTTCATTAATAAAATCAAATTAATCTTCTCTATGGGCGGAACTACTTAGTATTTAAGCATGAGTTATGCTTAACAAGAGGGCGGGGACGTGGCGTTTAACTATACGCGGGTTTTTCCGCAAAGCAATTTCGTCGGGTTTTCGATAGAAACAGGAATGCTGCTTGGTTTTGCCCATTGGATTTGAATATTATATACATATTATTCTATTAAAATTAGAAAAATATTTTATTTGACAAACGTTTTCGAATGAAGTTTAAGTTGAGTATATTTAGAGTGCTTACAAATTTTGCAATATGCCGAAGTTTTTACTCCTTTGGCGGCAGAGAAAAATGTAGCCGAAATAGCAGAGTTCTTGGTTGTTAGACACGCCCACAATTACGTTGGAACAGCACCGCCCACGCATATATACATCTACAAGCATACACGACACATGCATTGTTGACTTCATAATTTAATGCCAGTGCCACGCCCACCAGCCCACCAGCCCAACAGGCGAAGTGGAGGCGGCTGCTGCTTAACCCGCTGGCATATTTTCACATTTCTTTTGTTCAGCCCTTGGCCCCGCATTCCCTGAATTTCCCCTAGTTTACCCTTGCTCCTCTTGTTGTTGCTCAAGCAACCAGCAATCCTTTGTGACATTTGACTCGTCGCACGCACACACCCACACACAAACCTACATCCACACACCCACATCGACAAGGACATGTTTGACAGTGACTACTGTAACATGCATACTGGGCGTAAAAGTTTTATTACTTGGTTGGCGAGCAAAAATTATAATTTTCGTCATTTTCGACTAAAGTTGTAAAACTTTTTAGTCGCAAAATGAAGTGCGGAGACGAAAGACGCAAACCGACGTCAACACACACATTGATCATAAATTTTGAACATGCCAGCAAGGACCAACATGTCGATATTAAAATTTGAGTCGTGGCTAATCATGTGCGAGGAGTTCGCACACTTAACAAACGAAACTTCAAATTAGCCCCTAGGTAAAAAATTATGACCTAATAGTGCTTAAAAATAGTAATAGTTTAATTTTGTTTGGGCCTTTTAAAGAACGCATAAACATATAATATTCGTTGCATCCTCCAGTTTGCATCCTTTCAATAACGATGAATATGCCAAAGCTATGCTTATTCGTTGAGAAAATGATGGCAAGACAGCAGCTAACATTATAATTTTATTTCAATGAAAATATTTGTGAAAATGAAAAGGCGCTGCTGGTGCTTCTAATAGCAAATTCCCTCACTTGAGCCGGGGATTAGGTTTCACTTCTCAAAGTTAAGTGAGTGGGAAAACAAAGTTTAATGGAATACCGGATTGAGGCTTAAAAGTGACAAACAATTGGTTACAATTTTCCTTTCGCAAAATGAAATTGAAATTTATTTGTTGGCGTACGGCATTTGGCCTAAATTGAGTGCACACATTATATAACAGGCATCGAGTGCCCTTTAGTTGTTGTTTTCAAAATATTGAGTAATTCCCAGAAATTAAAAAAAAAAAAAAACATCGTTTGATTTTGTATACACATATACTTGTGGTCTTTAGTTTATATTCTAAAACCTTGAGGAGTTTCTGGTTTTTGTTTATTTTTTATATCACTTCTTATTTCACTGCAATGAAAAAAATCGATTCGTTAATCCATGAAAATAAACCTTTAAGTGAAGAAATCAAACTTTAGGTATCATCAAAAAGTTCTACAAAAGTTCAAAAAGTATACAAAAATTTTATAGTTATGGTAGACCAGTGACAACTTTCAAAATCATTTCAGTTAAGTACCATTTTTTTTTTGTGATTGATTGTTAACAATGTGCGCAATTTCGCATTGGGCAAACAGAACAGACAGAAAACAGCCGAGAACCAACTACATTTTCGGGTCCCCAGTGCCGGGAAATTCATGGCCACGTTTGGATGGAAAGTGAGTGGTGGTAAATGGTAAGTGGGAAATGGCAACTGAGTGGCACCTAGATTGTGTTCCGACTAGAATGAATTGCAGCTAATTGGAATGTGTTGGAATTAAAATGAATTGGACTCGTATTGAGTTTGAATTTGATTGCAGTCGCATACCATAGATAATTTTCAAAATTTTAAGATATTTTGCTTGAACTGTAAAATGTATAAACATGTGTTTTTTTTAATTTCGAGCTTCACGGAAATGTCTGCGCTTGTTATTATGTAGCCAAACAAATTATTTCGAATAATGCAAATAAGCCACAAAATTTGCATTGTAAATATGCAACAAAGCCCACAACTTTCCCTTTCATCCAGCGTGCATACTTTTGTGTATGTGTTTGGCATTAGTCCTTAATTATGGCATGTGTGAGACGATTGCCAAGGCGAAACAGTTTTGTAATTTATTAATCAATTATTTAGCAATGCGGAGGCACTTCGCAATCCCACTCGATTAGCATGCAGCAGCAATCGCCGACAGCCACAGAACACGAAAAGCACCAAAAGCACCAAAAGCACCAGAAATCGCCAGAAACAAACAGCAAAACAGCGGAGATGTGTGGAGTGGATATGTACTTCAAAGTGACTCCGGGAGCCGCCTCGATTCCATTTACATTCTGAGAAACGCTTTCATCTTGATAACCCAGATGAGCAGCCGGGATGACGCCCGATGTGCCAGCGACAACGCGAGCTTAACTTAATTAGCTAATTGTGAGGAAGGCGTTCTTGAAAAGCAAGAGAGGCCCTTTTGACATTTCATATTTTTCGACAGGATCTGGGCCCAAGCCCAAGGACCTCCTGAACTACAATATTTCCGGGAATAAACAACTGACTTCCAGGGGCTGCCAAAAGACATTGCCTTAAACTATTTAGCTGAAATTACCCATGTCAAGTTGATGCAAACAAATAATACGCTTTATGAACTAAAATTATAAAATTTTACATGAATTTCAAGTAAGCGTGTGCTATGTGCTATAAACATTTTGCTTCTATAACTGGAGTATGGAAAATGTTTAACGTTTCGTCGTATTTTATGTAATTTCCCAAAGTAAATATCATTTTCCAAAAAACCAACCGCAAAATCAGCCAATCAATTGAATTCGTTTCAATGAATTTTCAATGAAAACAGGCTATTTTCTTCTATTAACTTCTGAAGTGGCAACTAATACCGGTTTAAGTAGCGAAAACCGTCGTCTATAAGAACGTTTTTGGTTTTGACAAACATTTGCATTTAAAACAAATTAAGATGTGTGCGTTATTTTTTTCGATTATCATTTTTGCTTGGCAGGCAGTTCACAAATCATTTGTTTACATGCTCTCGTCCTTGTTTTTCGCCATTTTTTTTTTGTTTTTTTGTCCTTACGCTTAAGTGATGTCAATCAATTAAATTTACACACCAGGAAAAAGGAAAACAAATATAAAAGAGAGAGAGAGGGCGAGCAGAGGCTGTGTGGAAAGCCACTGGCTTTTATACATTTTTCATGATACTCGCGTGTGTCCCTGTGTGTCGTTTTTCCTGCCCTCCGATTTTTCCTCTGCGGAAAAGCTTCAGCAAAATTTGTAAACGTGTTTATCTTGTTTCGCCCCTGTCTTTTTGCCCTCCGTGTGTGTGTGTGTGTGTGCAAAGTAAGCTTATGAGTGGTAAGATGGGCGGCAAAGTGTGTGGAAAAGTGGGCGGGGCAGGGAACTGGAGACCCCAGACAGCACAATAACATTTGCATTTGGCTGAGGTGTAATTCCTAAGCTTTATGGCAAACATTATTATTACTGCCGGAATTGCTGCATTTCATTTAGTCAAGTTTTTAAGAGCAAATGAAACCAGCTAAATGTTTATGGCTCAACTGATTAGTCCGGAAAACAACTGTGGATTTTCCGAGTTCTCTTACAGTGGCGACTGCCATTTGAAATTGGAACAATTTGAATGAATTTTTTTGTTAAATTATATTCTATATTTAATGGGATCTCAAAATTGCAGGAAATTATTGAAGAAATTTGACAGTCGCACATTACTTTGTATTGTAAAAATACATATGCATATGACGAAATTTATAGTTTCATATTTTAGTAATAATTTCCGTTGGGAACGTCTTCGTACAACTTTTCACTGCTTTGGAATTCAGCATGATTCCTAATTACCCAGAAGTTGCACGCCATTCAACCCTTTATGTAGCAATTTGCCAATGTCCTCGGTGGAGAATGAAAATGTGTCTTTTTCTATCTAGGAAAATTGCACCTCAAAGGGCACAGAATTTCGAAATATTTACCCGCACAGAGGGGCCATTTATGTGTCCCACTCCGAAACGGGAAAAGATATGAGTACGACTTTATGAACCCGGCGTCGGGCTCTTCGGGTTTATATACGCTTTTAGGTGCAGCGGGGGCGTAGCATAAGGGGCTCTGGAGGGGGGGGGGTGGGCAAAAAAGTGGTTAAAGCCTTCGAGTCAAGTGCTTATCAGTTGCTGGAGGGGGGGGGGGAGGGGCTGTTGAGAAGAGGGGAGTTGTTGGACGGAAAAGGGCAAGGGCTTCAAAACAACTTGACTGACTGCACTTTATGGTTCATTTTGCATGCCTCAGATGAGCCGAGGCCTGGACCCCGGAACCTAGAAAAAAAAGGAAAAAAAATTGAGCAAAAAACCAAAGGCTTCAGTTACATATAACGCATGCCAGCGCTTTTCCTTAGCTTTTCACCAACCCCACCCCCCTCCACACTGCGCCTTGTGACTATGCGTTTTGGTATTTTTACTGCTGCGTTCCCATTTGCAAGACAGAGAATTTTGAGTTGCTTTTTCATTTTTAATGCCACATCTTGGTCGCTTGGACAATGTTTGCTAGAAGATGGAGCGGGGCGGGGCTAAGGATGCTGAGGGGGCTGTGGGGGCGCGGCGGGACTTCAGGACTTGTGTGCCTTGTCCTTGCCTGCAGCGTTAAATTCTTGTTAAAATATTATGAACAACTTTTTGCACCATTCCTTTTAATGCTTTAAAAGGAATCCCGGCCAAAGAAATCTCGACCCCTAGGCCTTTTGGATTTTTTCGAATTTTGTTTGGTTGCCATGGTGGTTGGTCAAGTGGCAAAATATAGCTTTAAATGATACCACATCAATGTTCTTTTGTAACTTTTATCAATTTGTAAAATAAATATAATAATTTTGTCTGCTTCTCCAACGGAATTAAAATCTATTTGTGTGCATTGATATTGATATGTTTTTCAAATAAATATTTCAGAGGAATTCACACCATACGCCAGATATTTTTTAAAAGATCTCCTTAAAGAGTTTTCCAGTGCAATTAAGCAAATTTCTTTAGGGGAGACAGTTGAAGTGCGCAATTATTTCAGTTGATTTCACCTGAATTGACGCGACTGCCGTTTGCTTTGTGCCAGGTCCTTAACCAAAACACTTAATGGCGACCGCCCGCCCATGCATTCAGTACCTGCTGCTCAAGGACCCCGATTTCACCCACGCCAACGATTCACGGCCATGTCGCACCTAATTAGGCCAATTAAATTTAGCTGCAAATTACACACGTTAAATGTGTAAATTAGGGGGGGTGGGGTTTCCAACTGAAATTGAAATTAAATGCATGTCGCATGTGAGGCGCCTCGCATCGCAACGCATCGCGTGCTAAAGCCAGATAGCCTGGATACCTGGATTTTGATTTGGATTTGATTTTGGTTTCGGTTTAAACGGATGCACTGACCGCGCCCGTCAGCCAAGGGATACTTAATTCGCTGGCAAAGTGGCAAGTGCAATGGTGTCACGACAACAATTGGATTAATTCCCGCGAGTTAGTCATTAAAGTGCGTAAAGTGAAATTCTATGCACATGACCTTTTTCAAGTCCATTTGTACACTTGACTAAGATTTAATAACAATATTAAAACTCAAATATTTTGTATTTAAATCTGGCACGCCAATCTGTGTCCCTTTTTCTGTTTTTTATTTATTTTTTTGAGAATCTTTTTGGGTCTCATCAATCAAATGACAAACAAAAGCCGCTGGACTAGTGAATTTAAACTGTCGCCGGATGTAGAGGTTCATTAAAGGAAAACAAGGGGAAAAGGTGCAAAAATCCCAAGCCTCTTTTGGAGAAAAGTCTCACTTTCGAAGTTGGTTTTAATTCAATTACCGGCTTCTTGACTCAATTTCCGCCGCCAGTAGCAACTCACCTGATTTGACTGCTCGAAATCGCTGGACAGTGGTAAACTCAAAAAAGAAATCAAAAAAAAAAAAAAAAAAAACCAATGGAAAGGTAGGAAAACTTGGGCACAAAAAATACGGCACGGTTTTTGCATTCACTTAAAAACTTGTTGAAGTAATTTGTTTCCCTCTGCTTGTTTATATTTTAGGCAAACATTCTTGTTTATATTTCATAGAGCACATAAAAAAAAATCAAGAACAATTGTGAATTGTTTTTTTTTTTTTAATGTACAATACAATTTTAAACTTGGATTTTCCCGGATTTTTAGAAATGCTATCCTTAGCCCGATTTCGTAGGATCCTTTCTAGTCCGCCACACAACCGTCGGTCAGGACATTCGCCAGCGAACTACGCGCCATCCAAATCGAAACAGTCGCAAGTGGGCGCAAAACCAAAACACAGGACGAAGTCACAGCCGAAGGACCCGAAGGATGCGCGACTCGAGTTGAGCGTTTTCGAACGTGGCCGCCTACGACAAAAAAACTCAGCATATTTTAGAATCTTTATTTTATTATTTCATGAAATATTACAGTACTCGCAATCACAACAACAAAAAGAGTTGGGATTTTATTATTTATAAATTTTATTTTTAAATGAAAACAATTATGGAATCAGCATGTCAACATGTTCAAATATTATAAACAATTTTTAAGATAAGAATGCACTAATATGGCTAATATATTTTTGCCTTAAAATATAAAAATTGAAGTATAAACAAAATTTATTTAAAACATTTATTTATAATTAATTATATGTTTTTTCCATATGCGGAATTTGAAATTAGATTCACTTCAAGTTAATTTTCAGTGTTCCCAACGAAATCGAAAAGAACGCAACAGGCGCGCATGCAAATTCCCAAAGGAGCAACAAAATATTTGTAAACAAAGCGGCTTCGTTTGAGAGACGAAAGCGAATTTGAGCGCAAAAGCGCTGAGTGAGACTCAAACTTGAGTGAATTTCGTTGTGAATGAAAACGTTTGCAAAGAAGTATTGTTTTAAATTAATATCGCAGCTGAATTAGTTAAATACACAAAAAATATTTATCTTTCGAGAACTTACATTAAATAAAATTCACAGTTATGTTTAATATGTTTATTATTATAAATATGTTTATTTCTTAAATTTTATTTTCCGCTTGGCGCCCTAGTGATGGTATTTTTTGAACTGCCAGCGCGTGCAAAATATCGATAGGCCCAAGCGTGGTATATGACCAACTCTGGGTTGTAACTAAAAAATACCACACAAAAATCTGGTTTAAAAATACCTTCTGTTTAGCGTTCTCCGCTGATCTGGCAACTCTGTGGAAGCACGCGGCATAAATTCATCTTATTTTTGTTTGTTGCGCATAATTAATATGTTTTAGCGTACATTTGCCAAACCGAAAATGAAACCCTTAACTGTGAAAGTGAACGATGACACCGGCAAGTCTTTGGCTAAGAAGAAGCTGCAGTCCAAGGCCAATTCCCTGCTAAATGCCGAGCAAGTGGACATCAAAACGCTCAAGGGATTCGTACAATTGCTGGTAAGTTTAACAAATTAATAATTAACTTAATGAGTTAAATGAAATTATTATTATCTGCACGCAGAAGAATACGCCCGATAATATGCCAGCTGGCGAGGTGATGAATACACTCGAGGTGATATTCAAGAATCTGCTAAAACGAAAGGCAATCGACGGCACCGAAAAGCAGGGTCTCAAAATCAAAAAACTGTACGAGGAAACTTGGTTGCTTCTCATCGAGAATCTACTGGTTGACTCGCAGTGTTCGGTTGCTGTAAAAGTGTGCATGCAGCTCATCAAAGTGGAGGCCAAGCATCCCATAGCACCCAACAAGGGTTGGCCCACCTACTGGATTCGCGGCATGCTGGAAACCCTAATAAATAGCGATACAACGCCCACAACAGCGCTGGCAAACTATGGGAAATATTGCAAAAATCTCGATGTATTAGAGATAACCCTGACGCAATTGAAATCCTTAGTGCCCGATGAAGACTTCAAGGACAGCCCCATTAAGGCCATGAACTTTCTATCCATTGTAAACCTCTTGGATATGGGAAAGTCTGTGCTGAGCACGGCAGATTACCACGTGGAAAGCGCCAAAAAGCAGACTTTTAACTACGAGTTAAATCGCAAAAGACTGAATAATCTCTGGGCGACTATTATGGCAAAGGGCAACGAAGTGGACGAGAAACTGCATCGTCAAATACTTGTGGTGCTTCTGGAGCGCGTAATCAACCACCTGAACGATCCCATCCAGCTGACCGACTTTCTCATGGACTCCCTCCATCAGTTTGGTTGGTATTTAGTTTTCCGAAACTGAACCGATCCTTTCTAACGACTCGTTTTATGTTTTCAGATGGCCCCATTGCCTTGCTGGCTCTTCAGGGAATCTTTACGCTTATGCAAAAGCAGAATATCACCTATCCGGATGTGTATGAGAAGCTGTACAATATGTTCTATCCACGGATGTTCCACAACAAGTACAAGGCACGCCTGTTTTACTTGGCCGATATCTTTCTGACCTCCACCCATTTGCCCGAGAATCTGGTGGCGGCATTCGTTAAGCGTCTCGCTCGCCTGGCCCTTCAATCGCCGACCGAAGATGCTGTTATTATGATTCGATTCGTTTGCAATCTGCTATTGAGACATACTGGATTGCAGAAATTGATTCGCGCCAGCCATGCAGTCGATGAGGTCAGCGATCCTTACAATCAAACAGAAACGGATCCCGTCAAATCGGAGGCCATAAACAGTTCGCTGTGGGAAATTACGTTGCTGCAGAAACACGTTGTACCAGAGGTGGCCAATGCGGCACGGTTTATTAACTCATCGCTGCCCGTAATGGAATTCGACTTAGCACCCCTCTTGGACAGAAAGGAATGCAATGTAAGTGAAGAAATCGAATGATTTTTTTTAATATTGATTAATATAAACATTTTGCTCTTCTAGATTTTCGACGACGAATTACAGTCGAAGGCCAAACAATTTGCTCTGAACTACGAACGTCCTACCAATTTGGCTTTGCCTAAAAACCAATTCGTGACCAAATACTGGGACCTCATCTAGATTAGTGTTACTATTGCTAAGTTTAAGCAGGATTAAAGTGCTGCCTGTTATTGGGCTGCTGATGTGCCAATTCGGCCTGAAACCAATCGGCTGCTGAAATGTATCTGATGTTGCCAGGAGTCGGACTCCTCTTTAAGTTCATTTGATGCACCCTTGGCTGATTAAGTTGTCGAATCTCCGAGCAAGTGCGACAGGGACGAATCAAGGCGAAGTACACACACTCTGCAATGGATAGAAAGCTGAAGCCGAGGAATAATCCCATAAGACCTCCAACGCCAGCTGCAGGATTGTACGCAATTTGTGTGAATTCTTGTCTGAGAAAAAACAACAGGTAAATTGAAAACTCACATAGAAAATCGGAAAAGCCTATGAATTCGGTCTGTTTGTTTGCTCGGAATGTTGGGTCCTTAAAATACATATTCACCACCGCTACGCTGCGCTCCACATAGGCATCGGTAAAGTTCCAACCACCATTCGAAGGTGTCTCCCTAAAGCCGTCCAGCGATATTCTCGTCGAATAGGCAATTGCGCTGAAACTGAGATCGAAACACGATGGCAGGCACTCGTCAAGACATGATTCCATCGCTATTATGGTTCTAAATCGAATAAGCTCCACACATTCCCTCTTGTGCAGTGGGCATATAGTATCGTTCGCATTCAATCTGGGCATATAGAAGGTCACACAGCCGCAGTGGCGGATTAGCCAGCCGGAAAGGCACTCGGCCACACAATTTCTCTGGGTGTAGTGGGCGAACCAGCGAAGTTTTAGCTCATTGTGGAATAAACAACGCCTGCTCCGACGGTCCACATTGCGTAGATGCTTCTCGGTAAGAATTTTCGACGGATCTATGCGCAACTTGGTCTCCATTCCGGGTGCCAATAGGACTCCGGTCTCCCGGACATTCGGCGATTCATTCGGGCTATGCAGGGCGATCTTGAAGCCAATGCTGCTGGATGAGGAGCAGTAGTAGGCATCCGCCTGGACATCCAGGGTCAGCGATAGTCCCAATGACTCCCCTGTTCCTTGGGCTCGTCGAGGGTAAAGAGGATTATCACCGTCCGGCTGAAAGCCTCGCTTGCGATAGCCCAACTCGGCATGCCAATTGACTGCATGGAATCCCTCTGGCAGACTTATATTCCGATGCGAATAGGGAACTCTTTGGGGGATTATGTTTGAGAAAATGTAGCATTCGTTAGTAAGTTTGCTTATCGGAGTGCATTTCTTGGCTATCGTTTGGAAAGCTGAAACCAAAGTCATAGCCTAGCCTAGGGTTCGCAACTGACAAAAAGCGGGCTACAAAGTTTTCATAACTTTTGAAAAGGTTGGAGCCCAGAAGTATGCTACGCAAACAGCTTTTTCAAAAGCTTCATCTATGGATGGTTGGCGAAATGAAGGAGCTGAAGATATCTTAAGCTTAAATAAATATAGCTTTTCCTCTCACCTTTTCCGGTACATAAACCTGGGATGTAGCATATTAAAAACACAGCACAGACCTTCATCGGTCACGATGGGATGAAATAAACGTGCACATTCGTAATCATCGGCGCCAAAACGACAGTGAATAACCATTGAGTTGCAGGGCTGTGAGATCTGTATGATTAAAATAAATAAGCAGACAAGATATTGCTATTGCAAAAGTATCTGAAGGATGCTCCTGAGATATCCAACAGATAGCACGAACTTTTTGCTTGTTTCCTATCCAAGATTATCCAAGATGTCGAAATACATATACCAAATTAAATAGATTTGGAAACGTTTCTTACATTCAGTATGAACTCCTCCCAACGGGAATCGTTGGTCTTCACCAGTTCAACGTCCACCTTTCGCCGACAGAGCAACTGCAGCATTGCGAACTCCACGGAATCGTTGGAAAAATGTTCGACCCTTTCGGCGAGAGCCTGATTTAAATTGCAGATTGTCACTGCCGGAAAAGGCTCGTTGGCAATGGAAGTTAGCTCCGGATCGATGCCCACAATAACCGGATTCGTGTTCCATTTATCGAAGGCGTCCTGTATTAAGTAAATGGCGAGCGATAGCACAACTAAAAGGGCTATACCGAAAAATAATCTTCAAAATGATGAATGTTTAGCTTAAACTTATCTATTTTATAATTTCAATTTTCAATACCTATCACTGCTTCGCAATTTGCTGTTGTTAATATATTTTAAACCATGGATTGTGGTATTGCGACAAAACTCGTCCGTATTTCTGGACAAGATTCTGCGCCACGTGGATAGCGTGATCTGCAAATGTTGTGGCCTAGATCGCTTTTGCTGACTCGCAAAGAAAGCCCTTTGTCGATTACGTGGCACTCGCATCTTTGGTTAAAATCATACTGAGTTGTAAGTCCCCAGTACTTCTACTTATTTGTGCCCATTTCCATTTGCAAATTATAAAATTTGTTTATTTAATGTCATTTACTTGGCTGGGCAAGCATTTCGTATATTTTGATATACTTACGCTTCCATTATAACATATACATCAATAAGAATTGCTTAGCTTACAAATTGAACTGAATGTTTAATAGTTTTATTTATTTTACTTAGGTTAACGTTTCGCCAACGTGTCCTGCCAACTTTGAGCCTCGAATGGTGGCAATGCAATTAGAGAATTTTCGGACGCAAAGGAATGCCTCATTAGGAGAATCAGAAACAGAGTCCTCAACCGTCACAGGAGCCCAAGTGAAGTCTCGGCCAAAAAGTGGGATCCCCCAATCGAAGCGGGTGAAGTTTGAGCCGGGCCAAAGGCTCAAGTTTGCTACAATCAACATGGTCAAACGCACAAATGGCGAATGAGATGGTAGCTGTTCGGCAGAAAGAGACGTCCAGATGGTCAGGAGAAAGAGACAGAGCCGGGCGTAGACGGGTTGGTTGGGGAACCACAGAAAACGACACTTGAACGAAAATCAAATTAAAAGCTTCAATGGCAACAGACGAGGACTTGGATCTGGTCCTGTTTTTGCTCCTCCTGCTGGCCACATGTCACCACATGGCACCTGCACACACACACACACACACACGCACTTTGTGGAGGACTCAACTCGACTCCATTGAAACAAGTTCATAAAACACTTAACCTGACCGAGCTGACCAAATGTCCCCTGGGAATGCGAATGCCCGACTGAACCAAGCCGGTCCTGTTGACTTGTTAGCAGTTGATGTCCGATGCCCTTCGAACCACCTACGCTACGTATGGATGTATATGTATATGTGTGCTGCGTATGTACATATATGTATCTGTTGTAACGCAGCATATCACCCAACGGACTACCAGCCATGCGAACCACCCACCGAACCACCGGATGTATCCGCATCAATGAGTGACCAGGCCGAAAGTTTCCCCTTCGTCTGCGACTTGGCCAGGGCTTGGGATGTGAACTCCTCTGCCGGGGCATCATCAAAAGTTACCAGCAAATTGACCTAATCTATGTACATATGTATGTCCAGCATAGTCCAAGGCACATGTACTCCAAAGGATCTGCAAGGGAACACTGGACGAAAGAAATGAACGAATGCACAGTGAGTAGGATCGATTTGTAAATTCATTTACTATTCATTTGTTTATGCCAAAATGATTTTAGTCAACTTGTGCTATACACCATATGAGCATTTATTTGATTTTGTAGACCTATTCGAGGCTGGAATAGGATTTTTTTTTTTTTGTCAGTGAGACTGACGGAGGTGGTCTTATGGAGAGCGGTTTTGGATTTGGTAGGCGTGTGACGCCGCCCGCTGTGCTCCGCCATTAGAAATCGCTTAGGCCGATGGCGACGATGCAATTTACGGCGGCTAATAGCAGACAGATGTCTCTGCACATATTTACGGGGTGCACCATAGGCACGCATTACTGCGTCCTGATTTGTGTATGTCTGTGAAATTCTCACAGACAAGCCGTCAAATTATCATTGAGTTGCTTAAAACGTTTCTGTATTATTTGAGTTAATTGCAAGGCTTTTGTAACTCGGTTTTTTTTTTATTTTTACATCATCATTTTTTATATATTTAAGCCCCTTAGATTACCAAGCCCAAATTCTTTTTTTTTCCAATTTTTATATACACAGCATCGTGAAAAATCATAACTTACCCCATGTATATATACGTAAATGCATATATATACCCAGGCACTATGTGTGTGTTAAAAAATCTGAAAATGATAGAAAAATGATTAATTGCAGTTGGCAGTAGTTCAGCAGTCAGTTGCTGCCACAGCTTTTCCCGCCGCTGCTACTGTGGAAAATGCAGAAAATGCAGCCCAGTAAACCTCACAATGCACACACACACACATACACACTCTGGTGGTGTGTGTTAGCATTCATGGCCGTCCAAGGGTGTGTGTGTGTGTGTGTGCAGCGGAATTCTTCTCTTCCCCAGCCCTTTGCCATTTTCCTATTTTCCAAGAGTATGAACAATTTAATAGGGGTTTTTATTACACACTTTATTTCATAAGATCAGGAAAACTTTCTCTTTATTTAATGTGTACAAATCTATGCCTAAAAGCTATGTTTCAAGGCAAACATTTCGGCTGAATTTACTTTATTTATTCGCACAATTTTGTAGGTATCTAAATGTTGCTATTTATTTTTGGTTACTAAGCATAGGGTATTGAATGTTCAACGTGATTTTCGTCTTGATATCCCATTTTTGCTGCCTTTTTTAACACAACAGCAGCTGACTGCGGCGATATTAATGATAGATATGCGTTCGCTTCAATGCCCTGCTCCTTTCTGCCCCTTTCTCCGCTTTCACTCCGCTTTCTCTTCCCTCTTTGAGTTATACGATAATATTTCTGTTATTTTCTGGAAGGGCTGATGCTTTAAATTAGACATTTTGCGTTTAAACAGCTATTAAAATCATTTTAACTATAGACATTGGCATAGTGTGTGTTTTACGTGTGAAAAATATTTAATGATCAATCCGAAAAAAGTAAATGCAGAAACAATCCTAAGCCCTTAGAAGTAGGCCATGAATTTGGGCAATGAAAAATGCATTGGACACTTGCTTTATTTGCGAGTTCTGTTCTCCGCCAAATTTTTGGGCTTTTTGTCCGTAATTTTGTCCAAATGTCCGTAAATCTGTCCGTCGTGATTTGTCCGCTGTCCGGTCGTCCATTCATTGTGTGCGCATCGTTGCCTTTTTGGCACTAATTTCCATTTATTCATTTAGTTGCAACATTCATTTCGGCAGCCATTCACACAGACTCATTCGCTCAGACGCAGCGCAGACTGTGGATGTGGTCAGATGGCTAGGTTGGATTGAGTTGGTGAAATGCAAGGAAAGTGCTGGGCAAAACGCAGCGGAAAGTTGGAGGAAGCCAGGCTGGACAGACAGACATTCGCCTTTCATTTATCAGCACAAAGCAGTGCAGTTTAGGACCACCCTGATGAGTTGGTTAAGGACTGACAAAATGTAACTCGGGCTAAATGTGACAAAAAAGGTCATATGGCAGAAATAAAACAAACAGAGGAGAATAAGGAAAATGACAGCCAATGCTCTGCCAGTGCCACTGCCACTGTCACTAGCCCGCTTTTCCTCACATTTTCCCCACTTTTTCCCACCACATTTCCCCATTCTGCTCACCCTATTTTTTGGCTGCTGGTGCCAAAGCCACGAGTCGAGTTCCCATGGGTTTTTTGTTTGTTTGCGGCTGGCTGCGAGTTCTGGGGCTGCCTGATGAAAGGGTTCAAAACTATTTTCAAACTATGTATTTAGCGTGCATTATATATAGAGTTAAGGGGCGGGGGTCAAGGGGTCATCATCATCATCAGGAGTCGCAGTCATCATCTTTGTGCCGGGTCGGCAGCTGTTTTATTATGTCCCCTTTGGCACAGTGGGTTTCAAGGATGTTGCACAACCAAGAAATATTTTTCCAAGGGGAATTGGAAAACTATTAAAATTGTTGACCAACATACAAAATTTTCTGTTTAAGTTAAGCTCTTCAATTAATTATTGAAACCTAAAAACTAAATTGTACACTGCGTCGTTGGGACACAGTGTCCGGCTGTCGCACTGTCCGGCTAAATCCGAATCCGGATACGGACACTCGACCTCCGGACACTCCTGCCCACTTGTAACATATTTTTTGGGCAACGGCAACGGATTAGTTGCACGTCATGTTGCCACTTGAAGTGTTTATGTGAATGGACTGGCACTGCGGGCTTACCATTGGATACACATACATACATACATACGTGTGCATATATCTGTACATATATATTTATCGCACATATCATGCGACACTTAATAAAAACAATGTGCTCAACATGCCGCCTTAAATGGAAATCCATTTTCACTCCTTTTTGTCCTTCGTCCTTTTCAGTTGGCTTTTGTTTACCGAGTTATTTAAATGTCTGCTTTTGTTCCTTGTTCTTGCCACCTACCGACCCCCCCCCCCCCTCCCCTTTCTTCACACCATCCCATAAATTTATAATTAATTGTTTTAAAGCTTCTCGCTGTCTGTCCCTTTTTGTGCGAATGTGGGGGCTTATCCAATGGGACATTATATCATTTTGTGGTTTTCTATTTTCATTTCATCGCCCGATCCCAAAGCTTTTTACTTGTGTTATTCTTGTGACTATTATAAGCCAGCATCTTGGCTTGTTTCTGCTGCTTAATCGTTTTAGTAATTAGTATTTGGTGGTTTTACGGAAATGAAATTGATGTGAATGTAGGTCATGTGTTTCATATATTTCAAGAATGAATGCAATCCTTCATTAGTGCCATTTTTGCGTTAAGTGTGAGACGTTCCGAATGAAATGAAGTCTGTGAAAAGCAAAGGATATGAAAATCTATACTTAATTGGAATAATGATGAAAAAACTTAAAAAAATTACTCTCAATGGCTGCGGACGAGCAATAATCAGCAATCGTTAAAATTATTAACAAACTGCGAGAGCGTCGAATGGCAGTAACTTTCGAGACAGAAGACCTGCCTCAGACGAACATAAATCTACCAGCATTTTATTGTTTTTATCATTGGGCGTAACTACGTGCTCTGCGTTAGCCAGATATTTCATTGCTAGACAAGTGATTGACTTAATGCTAATTCGCGACTCAATTGTTTCAAATTTTTGGCCAAGACAAATAAATGCAGCAACCATTGCCAACCAAAAAAACGGACAAAAACACTGCAAAGAAACACATTTTTCAAAATGTTGGAAAAATTCGAAACTTTTGTAAAACTCTTTTAAAGCTGTTAAACAACTTAGAAATATGATTTCAAAATGAGCTTATTAGTGCTTAACTTACTCGAAATTCCATCATCAATTCAAGTTTTTCTCAGTGTACATAACGATGGCGCAGTCTAGCGTATTCGGGGAATGGGATGCACACTAATGTCGCCTCGTTGCGCTGTAATCCACTCAAGGCGCTTGGCCACTTAAGGACGCTGTCCGTCCGTTCGTCCGTTCGTCCGTCCGTCTATTTGTCCGTCAGCCAGTTTGTCCGGCCCTCGCAGAGACAACAACAATTGACGAAATTGTTTTCGTGACTTAAATTTTTGCGTGCTACTGTCGCTGCTGGTTGGGACGTGTTTGGAAAGCATATGATGTGATTTGCCATCAAATTGAGTTGTCTTGTCACTGCCGACCCAATTCCGCCCACTCCTAGATCGGTCCTGCCTACAAATATATATACTTGTATATATATATATATATATAGTCTTAGCTCTCTCTCTCTGTGTGTGTGTGTAGTGTGTAATCTAGAGCCTGGACAGAAATGCAATTAAATTTGGAAAAATATCAACAGCCAAGACAGAATAATAGTTTATAATGGCACGGCGATGAGAAGGCAGAAAATGCCTTATGACAGCCTGAGAGGCTGAAAGTGCGGAGCAAGCAAGTGCCTATGCCTGGGCTGTCTTTAAATAAATACTAGAACACTACATCCCCCCCATTTTGCTGTGTGTATTTTGAGTGGGATGTGAAAAGTTTGCCCAGGCTAAAAACCGAAATGGAAGTGAAACTCCTCTCGCCCAGATGGTAATGCCGCTAGAAAAGTCTTGGCAAATTTTGCTGCTCGGTCAAGTTAAGTTGGAATGGGAGCTCTACAGTGCGGTAGACTGCTGTAAGGTCCATTATTTTAATATAGTAAATGCAATACGAGACAATTTGATTGATTTTATATAGCACAGTTGAATTGAGATGCTTTATTAATATATATAAAATGGAAAAAATGGAATGCCTTATGTCGCAGAAACGCACTGTAGCTGGCACTTACTTAAAGGCACTCGCCTATATCCTTGTACACATTTTGTAGAGCAACTAAATTACACAATGTTAATATTTGCTATGTAAATAGGCCTCCGTGTGAGAATAGCTGTATAAATGAATAGATGGATGGATGGATGGATGGATGGATGGTTGACTAAATGGATGGATCGAGGAGTGGTTGGAAAGTGCAGTTGGAGCGCCTACGGTGCGTTCTGTTTATTTCTTATATCCATGGCCACAAAAGGCCCACACTTGACACACAGTTGTAGAAACAGTAACAGTAACAGAAACAGAAACCGAGTTGCCGAAATGCCGAAAGGATGCGCAAGTTGCTTCTATTTAAATAAGCCGAGGCAAAAACTTGCCACAATTCCAGCAAATTTCTCAACACAAATGACAAAATTGCTCTGTTCTATGCCTTTTCACATATATGTATAAAGTGAAGATATCCCCCGGGGGCTAGCAAATTCCAAGGAAAACATTACCGCACTGAGAGAACGGCTTGTAAATGCACAAATAAACGTATGTACTGGGCCAACATATGTATGTAAATACATACATATAACATACGTATATGTTCACAAAGATCTTATCGAAACAAACAAGCTAAGCAACAACACAAACATGGGTAACCAGAACGAAGATACATCATGCCCCAACCGAGCTTTCCATGTCTTCAGAATATAATACGTGAAAATATATGAAATATTAAGTTATAAACTTATAGCCATTTTTGAATATACATATACATAGAGATGGGCATTACTCATTATTGTGATTAAACAAACACTTAACAAGCTCAATCCTTTTGGCTTGATTGCGTAATACCTTAACAATTTGATGGCCATCAAATGAAAGGGCGTCAGAGTTTATGGTCAGTTCTCCGAGACCACAAATCTTTCACACCTTTCAATCACAGCCCATTTGGCCCTAATGAATCTCCGGCAACTTTTCCAGCATGGAAAGGGAGCGGTGGGTGTGAATACCCAGTAGTAACCATTCCCCTTCGTTCCACTTGCACTAAGTGCGAAGACACTTTAGCAAACAATTAATTGCCGTTAGCGGCTGCTGGCGACACACCTACCCAATTCATTTTGCATTCGCTCAGAACCCCCAGCTTGCCCACAGGGGAAAATCGAGGTACGGAAAATTTGGAGAAGCGGGAGGGAAGCGGCAGGGCGCAATGAAGACAGCTGCCAAAAAAGGCGTTACGTCGCCAGTTAAACGAAGAACCTGCAGTGCGAGGGGAAAATCAAGAGAGAGGAGCTTTCAGAAGGGCGGGGAAAAGTGGGTGGCATTTTGGGGCACAGACACAGAGACAGAGACAGAAGGGTTATCATTACTTCCACATAATTTAATTTCGGCAGGCCAGCGACCATTTGCATTTCAATGCCCAATATAGGGTTAGTCGATGGTCCAAAGCGGGGAGGGGTTAAGCAGGCAAATTTTAGAGCTACAGCTTCGTTTGTTCTTTTTTTTTCACTCACTGTGACCAGCAGAAGCAATCCGATTTCTTTCCCGCACACAAAGTTTTTGGCTGGCCTGCTCGTTGCACAAACTGAATTGAATCACCCAAATTATTATCCCCGCCAATCTCCTCATCATTGTGCTAAAGGATCCGATACGGCTTTTTTGCACTGCGGCCGCAGTTCAGATCTTAAACAATTATGTTTCGCTTAGTTAACCGAATTTTAATTAAGTATGCTGTATTGGAAAGCCAGCCTATGTGTATTGTGTGTAGCATAAAATATTTAACCCAAATAGTTAGTTACTTTAAAAAAGATTTTTCGCTTTTCCCCTCAAGTTAGCCGCAGACTTTCGGAGTAAATAATCAGTTTGCATTAATTTTGACTGGCCTTCTTTCGCGCCAGAAATTGTTATTTCTCACAGTGTAATTGGTTGGTCCATGGAAATGCCTGCCTTTCCACTGCTCTTCTGCTGCTGCTGTTGCTGCCAGATTTTCCATCATCATTCATAACAAAAGCAGTTGGCAGTTGCAGCCGCTTGCCAGTCGCTCCCTCCGCACACATTTTTCCGCCCACGTAGGGAAATTTTTTTCAACAATCTCTTTTTTTCATTTTAAATTTTTTTTTGTCCATTCTTCTTCTTCTTTTTTTTTTTTGTGACATTTCCGTTTGCATTTGGCAAGCGGAAACGTCAGTAGCCCATTGGACAATCAGGCTGTGGACGTGGCCGGGAAAAGCTCGAGTTTTCCTTTTCTTGTTGTAATTGTAATTGTTGTTGTTGTTGCTTTCGCTTCTGTTGGACATTGTTTGGTGTTGATGGCCGCTCATGAATAACAAATGCACACGGACTCAGGTGGATATGGCCATCTCATCTTTTGTCCCATCAGGAAGAGTCAGCCCCCCCCCCCCTCCTTTTTTTTTGTGTGTGTGTGTGTGTGTGTGATATAGCCCTTTTCCCCCAAATTGTTCGTTGATTTGTGGTCAATCGAGTGCAAAGACGTCATCCATCGTTGGCATCCCAAAAATAAAATGGAGCAAACACAAACAAAAAAAAAAAAAAAATTGCACTAACCAATTAAATCATTTTGATAGCCAAATGCTGTACAAATTTTGGGCTTTTGTGATATTTTGATTGATCTCAGTCCGGATATCTGGACAACTGGCTTCGAGTTCGAGTTGCTTTAATCGAAGCCTGAACGTCAGTTTCAGTTTGCCTTTTTTCGGATAATAGAAAGCCGCAGCGGTATGGAGAAAACGATGTCTCATTGAGATGTCAATTGCATTCTACAATGGCCTCCTTTTCGAGAGCTTATCACCACGCCACGCCCCCTATTCCTTTGGCTACATATATACTTTCATATAAGCGGTGTTCGCTTTTTTATTCGGCAACATCCCAGTCCTTTTTCAGTGTGTGTGTAAGTATTTCAATAAGTCCGTAAAATGGCTCAATATCTGATGGATTTGTGGACTGCAGCATGATGGCTTAAAGTCTAGGGGCATGATGTCTTCTTCATTCAGCATTTATTATAAAAAATGAAGAAGTGTCCTTTTTTTAAGCGCAAAATTTAGAAGATTTGTTTTGCCTATGTAAGTTGATTTGGCAATTATTGAAACAGGTGCGTGTTAGTTAAGCCCAATAATGACTAAACAGCGCGCACTAATCGCAGCACTTTGATATGAATATATAATAAATATTATAAATAAACCAATTCATTAGCAATTTGGCCATTTCCATGGCGACAGCCAGGCGAATACTTTCCACTTTTTATCCAGCCAATGCATTCTCATTGTATATGGGCCTGAATGTAATAATCTATTGAGCCGCTTCGATTTAATAATTGGCGCAATTTGCTGTTTGTCATATTTTACAGTCGCTTTGGAAAGGATAAAAAAAAAAGAAGAGCGAAGCTATAGAAATTCATTTTTCTGCAACGCGGACAGATTTTGTCATCGGGGAATGGAAAAAAAAGGGGGGGGGGAGTAATACTACGCCACTGATCGCAGTGCTAGCAAAGGAGGAAAGGGGGGCATTAACTAGAACCATCTGAATTGAAATGCGAATGAAAAATGTGCGCTCTGCACATTCTGGGCTGCCGATTGTCAAGAGCACTAATAAATTTCCACTTGCTACCGCTCAAATGCAACTCAAAACCCAGAAAACCCCGTTCCATTTCCCCACGGCTTATTAGTCACCAGAATTCGTTCTCATTCAAAATTAATTCGCTAGCGCTGTATAAATCATACCTATACTTTTTGGATTCTGCTGGGACGTTGGATAAGTGCGATTGGCTTGGCATTCGCAAAAATGTGCAAAACTGTCACCTGAGTCGGGTGTTTGCATTTTGAAATTATTATGCCCCAGAGATCTGTGGCACTGTCGGATCTTGCCAAGGGAATTTCCGTGGCTTACCGCGAAAAAATAATTGCCTAAAATGTAGCAAAGACTTTTGGAATTAAAAAAAAAAAAATCACTCTTATTTGTAGGCCATTTGGTAAATTTCAAAATAAAGGCATTAAAAAGAATGCAAACCACAGAAGTGCCTTATTAAAATGCATCAATCCTCGTATATTTAATTATGAAATGTTTGTTGTTTCTAAAACTCCAATGCTTCTCCAAGAATTAGCTATATTTACGTATTGCAAGTTGAACTGGGCAATATATATAAAACAAGCTTTAAAGCCATAAGATCAAAATAACATTTGGAGAATGTGTATCTTGGCCAGTAAACGTTGCATATCACTTACTTGTCGAACTTAAATCCCTGGCAAACTTAAATACCCAGACCATCGGCATTAATTCGCTCTATTCGGCCGGAGTGAGTAGCACACAGTTGTGTTTTTGGCTAATTACTGCAGTGTCCATAAATACTCACCTCGTCCGTTTGTGAAAGGATGCGGATTCGGAGAAGGCAGTTGAAAAGTGTCAGATTCAGGAAGGAAGGTTCGAGCTCGAACCCGATACTCGAATGATGAGCTATGAGCTCACCAGCTCACCGAGCTCACCGAGCTGATTTTGGGCAAATAAACAAGCGGTCAGCACTCGGCTCTTCGTTCAAAACAAAAACAAATCGAAAAACTTTTAGAAATTCGAATCATGTAACGCAATACAAAGCAAAAATTCAAAAGTCCCAGAAATGCACCCACACCAACAAGTGCACTGAGAAAATTATGAAAAGTGTAAAAGGATACGGAAATATTACCAACAATTGTGGAATTATTTTATTGAGCAGGACTACGACTTTTATAATTGCATCGGAAATATTAATATCGGTAAATGCATAATCATGTAGCCTATATTCCTTTTTTCGCTTTTTTGTTTTGTTAATTTTTCTTATTTTAGCTGTATTTTTTCAGTGTAAACATGTGCACAATTCTTTAGACTTGAAACAAGACTTTTGTGCACCCTTCAATAGGGTAATTTATGTGTGCCAGAAAGAGATGGGGCTAACTGCAGCAAGTGCATTTTGGGTGTGTGGGTGTGCGGGTGTGTGTGTGTGTGTGTGGTTGTGTGGGTGGGCGCAACATGTGCTTATAATTATGTTTTCTCTGTGCGCCCATTTCAGTTGTTGTTGCTGGCAGACACGTGCACCCTTTGCAAGTGTGTGTGTGTGTGTGTGTGTGTGTGTGTGTGCCGTTGAGAGTGTGTGTTTGCATACAAATTACAAGCACATCTACGACCGACCACATACATACATACATACAAACATATATACACATAGTGTGTAGTGTATGCGAACAATCGGATCCCAACGAACCTGACCTCAAGCTGCAATTGTAGACGCTTCATTTGAGGTCACAAAGGCAACAAAATGGGCCTGCAATTGTGGCCGAAAAATGTTCGCAAAATACCTCAAACAATGGTTTTGGTTAAATCCAGAAAAGCAGCTGAACAACTTATCTGGCAAAATAATAATTGTGATAACATTGTACAATTCCCAGCGCTTTTCACAGACAAAAAATTTTTGAAAAATTTAAAGCTTAAATCCCAAAGATTGGACAGTAATAAGAAAAAATTTAGATATGGCTTTTCGTTTAACATAACGCATACGCAGTGTGTGCCTGAATTTGGTGCACTCATGAATCAATCAGTAAGTTAGTCAGTGAGCTAGAATGTCATCTATGCACAATTATTGGAAATATTTAAAGACATAAGGTATTTGATTTGAAGCTGTTAATTGTTTGTTGGTAATATAATTTCGATGGCTTTATCCGTGGTTACTTTTCTTTCACTACTTCTTTCAGCCTCTTCTTCCTGTTTTTATTTAGTTCTCTTTTTTTTCAAGCTTTTTTTCAGCTTCGGACGACAATTTACACCGTGTGCCACACGCAAAACGCTTGTCACTTGCAGCAATGCCAACAAAGAACTGTTGCCCCGCCGCTGTTCCCCTCATTTGGACGATCCCCGTTTTCAGAATGCACGGGTGGCGGGGGCATTTATGCCGGCATAAGGGGGGGGGGGGGGTCCCTTTTTGGTGAGGGCTGGAAACAAATCCATTCAGCGATTTGTGCCAAATGTCGGCTGTTGGCTTTTGTCTTTTGTGTGCGCGCAGTGACCTGCGAAAATGGCAGACGCTCATTGTGTTTCCCGATTTCCCCGCTGCTTTTGCAGCCCTCCTTTTCCACCTAATTTTCCTTTTTTGCACCTGCAACTCGGCTGGATAAATGGTCAGAACAAAAAATATAGAAAAGGGCCAACTTATCGGGCAGTCAGATAGTTTGCCTATTCTTCACTTCACTGTCCTTCCTAGTCTAGTTATGTTCTAGTTAGTATACTAAACTAATTTAATTAATTCAGTCATACTACGTTCTTAATTTGTTTTTTGACCGAAAATTTTTAATGCCAGTGGCCCAAAATGATACTGCAGTCGATTCTGCTTGCGTTCCATTCAGAATTTTCCTTACAGCATTTTCCTTGGGCTATATCGTTTCTATGGATGATTCTTTGTTTGCGTCCCTTTTCAATTTGGTCCTGTCAGCAGGTGGTGGTGTGGTGCATGGAGTTAGGTTCTATTCTTGGTGGCTGGCAGATAGCAAAGGACTTTCAGTCATGGCGCAGGCAAATATTGTCTTAGCACAGTCGCATCTTTGACAGTCGCAGTCGCATTCTTAGCCGCTCGACTCTTTTCTGCCCACTTTTTTGCTCCCTTTTTCCTAACCAACAAATTTGTGTTTGTCTGTGTTTTTCTTCATCCTTTACGATGGGAGCGAGGCAAACTGGCCCACCGTTTTCCTGGTATTTTTGTCACGAATTCAATAAATGATTTTTAAGCACGTTTTTATTACTTTTGCTTGTTGCTGCACTCGGCCATTCAGACCTCCTGTGTCCTTGCGATTTTCATCCAACCACCATCAACTATTTTCCACCAAAACATTACCCAAATTTCTCTACTCACTTGAGAGTTGTTGTCGTTATTTATTGGCTAGCTGGCGATTCAAGGAAAATGGGCATATCCAGTTTGGGCAAGTGGAAAAGGGAAATGTGAGTCGCAACTCCCAGGGAATTGTTCGGAAAATGCGTGTGCATGACTCATATCAAAGCAACGAGTCTTGTTACCAAAACGAAGAAAAAAAAATGGGGAACAAAATAAAACAGAAGCAAAAAGCGTTTATGCCATACAAGAAAATGCACTTTGCTAATGAATTGAATTGTCTTCTTACAGCCCGACGAGTCTTGGACTTTCCTTTGGGCGGTTGGGGCTTTCCCTCTAAATTCGGCATGTTTATTTCGATGATGTTTACAGAAGCGCCGCAGAAAATTGAGCACATTTGTTTTTCCTCATTATAAGCTAAAATCTAATTTGGAATAACATGTAATTATGTTTGTATATATATTATGCTAACCATAGGGTATTTGATTCTTCGTTGTAAGTGGTGTTTTTTGAGTGCTTTTTACGCCTGTGGTCAAAGTTATGCTTGTTGAGGTCAATTTGAAATTGTTTCGACTGCCAGTTTAATTGTAATTACCACTGAATGCTTGGCTCTCTCTCTCTCTCTCTGTCTTCCCAATACACTTTTCGCATTTTCCTTGCAGCAACTTAAAGGTTTTTGGCGCTTTTGTTGCAACTGCTAAATGCGCATACGTTTTGGCCACATCAATAAATCATTGAGCCAGCGAGTAGACAGCGTTAAAAGCACTATGTGTGTGCGATTCAGTGGCGTGGCAGCCGCAAGTCACAGGACCTACCGGGGGGTTAGCTTTCCCCTGGCCGCAGTCCCAGCACCGAACACACCCCCCCCCCCCTTATACCTATGGATACTACGGATATGGATAGATATAGACGGCACGGCATATCAATATTCCGCATAGACGGATTGTATTTTCAATATTTGCGCAGCGGCAAGAAGAATGAGCAAAGAATAGACTCCAGGGGCTCGCGAACAGGAGGAAAAAGGGGAGTCAGAATTGCGAATGACACCGAGAAAGAGTGCGCTAGTATCACACGGTATTTTAAATTAACAATTATTTTTTTAAATAAAAGTGTGCAATTAAATGCAATCGTGCAGTTTTCAGCGAACTAATTCTACAATTTCTTAGATGCCTCTAATTTTTTTTTTTTTTTAACTTATTTTGTTTCGAATTGGTGTCATATAGTCATAAACTCTGCGACTCTATCCGTGGCGGAGATGGGCGTCGAAAAGGGGGGGGGGGGAGTGTCAGCTGGGGGTTAAGATGGGGTTCCATCGACAGCGGCTTTTGTTGGTTTTGTATTGCAATGATTTAGCAGTTTTTCGTCTGTGTTTACGCTGTGGATAAGGTTTGACGGCGTCGATTGTCGTGAGCTCCCTTGTTCGCTAGCTAGCCCCCCCCCTCCCCGCCCTCTCTCTCTCTCTCTCTTTCTGGGCCGCTCCGCTCATCTCTTTCGCGCTCCCCTTTTCGGGTTGCATAAGAAATCAGCAAATTGTTGTGTTTTAATCGAACCCCCTTTCCTGCTACTTTTTTTTTTTCTTTGCAACTGGCTTGTGGAGCATTTTCTATGCCAGACAATAGACGGCGGTGCGCCAGTAATATGCCCGTCTCCCTCTGCCTCCATCTCCTTCCCCCCCCCCCCCATGGAACACATATTAAGCCGCAGACTGCATTGAATTGCCGAGTGATCAATATACAATATATATGTATATATACACAATGCAGCGATGCTGCAATGCCAGCTACTTGTGTAAATAACTGTCAGCCAATTGTTGTTTAATCGCCAGCTTAGCTCTGTTTCTCCATCCCTTTCGCACATCTCTATCCATCGCATTCTCTCCCCTTCCGGTCGCTTGATTCTGAGGTTAAGTGAGGTAGTTGAAATATTTTTAAAAATTATTTCAATGATTTTTTTTTTTGTATAAAATATACACATACACACAAACGATTAGCTTTATTCGAGAAATGGGCTGTGGGTTCTTTGGGAAGTTAAGCACAAATCTGGTCGCTAATTAGTTGCACATTTTACATTAATTAATTTTCATGGAATATCTCTCTTATTTTATTTCGGGATGAAAAGTTTTGTCATAAGAAATTCCACAAGGCATTAGCGACAGCCGACGCCATTGCTGCACTTTCCATCTACCGCCCATTTCCCAAAAACGCACACCTCCGCCCCCCCCCCCCTCGGAAAATTCCTATTTGAGTGGTGGCTGCCTTTGATCCTGTTGCCAGGCTAATTGGATTTAGTTACAGCTAATAAAAACGTTTACAAAAGAATTTCATTTTTACTGCAAATTGGCCTAAAATAATTATTTTTGCTTCAACAACAACAATAGGAGCTGTCTGAATATGAGTTGATGGGCTAAACACATACCCCTTCATTCGGTCGTGATTTATTACAGTAAATTACTTGTGAATGCAAGTTTTCTTGCATTTTAACTTTAGAATTAAAGAAATACAAATTCATTTGGTATTTACTTATGGAATAGTTATGTAATGGTTATGCCTAGTTAAACCATTTTTCTTGATTTCTTACTTAATCCCATAATGATTAAGTTGTGCCCATAAGCCTGCATTTTACAGGGTATGAAAACGCATAAAAATCGCCTCTTTCTCAGCCGCCAATCCACTGCCTAATGAACTGCCCCAGAGTGTCGGTTCTGTGATAATTGCCTGGAATCTTCTAAGTTCTTTTTTCTTCTTTTTTTTTCGACCGTGGTCGTGGTAGTCCTTACAGGCCCTTAAGTATCCCATTCCATCCCATCTCCTGGAAAACAGACAGCTGTTGACCATTCGAGATGTTCAAACACGTCTTATCGACATATATCGATAAAAGAATTAGCTAAATCGTGACTGCCACTTTGAACATGTCGCTGCCATTAATTATGGGTGATGACATGGCGACAGGACAGGACGGGAAAATCCGCACACGGAAACGCATCCGCATCCGCTTTTCATGTGGCTGATTTTATTAGCTGGCCCACTTTCGATTAAGTCCGTTGCCCAAGTCGTGCTCACCTAATTAAAATCGACTTTTTGTGCAATTAATGCCCCGAAATCAAATTATCCGTTGTGGGTCCACAAAGTTTTTCCAGCTCGTGGAAAACTTTGCCAGCGCAACAAGAAACATGTTTTCTCACTCTCTCTGTGTGTGTGTATGTGTGTGTGTGTGTGTGCGTGTGTGTGTGTGTGTGTGCGTGTTTCTGGTGGAAAAGTGGGAAGCGGAAATTCGTGAGGTACTTGCCTGCACATCAATGAATTTATGTCCTTTGTTCGATTCGTTAACAACTTCGGTTCAGCGATGATACATTTTGTACTATGAGCCAATTTTTGCTTATTTATTTATTATATATTTTAACTAATTATATTGGCAATATATTTTATAGTATTTGTTTGTTTACAAATTTTAATTTTATTGATAATTATGAGTTGTTCAATTTCTATAAATCTGTATCAATAAGCCATTGACTCGGGTGCCAACTAAAATAATGATTTCCCTGTGTGATTTTTGAAGTATAATCAACCCCAGAAGAGGAAAGCCAAAATTCTATTTCATTTGCTTCCACTTGAGGGGTCAAAGTCAAACTGGGAGCATTAACCCAAAGTCGGGGCTCACAAATTGACATAAATAAAATGCTGAGTGGGTCCTTTAGCCCACTTTTCCCCAATGCCGCTGGCCAACAGTTTATCATGTCCGCCAGGAATAATTCAACTTTACTTATTTCATACTTCAATTTTGTAGGTAAACAAAGTTGTTCTGTATTTTTCGTGTTGTGAGAGGGCCACAGAAAAAAAAAAAATAAATAAAAAATACCCCATCGAATACCCTTGAGTGGTTTTCAGGCGGTGGCGAAGGCAAACAAATAAAAGTGATGAGCGGCAATATTTGTGGCGAAGAACTGGGAACTGGAAATCCCGAAAATCCTTGGGGCATATTTTCGCCTCCCCTGCTGCCATTCTTTGGGCCTTTGTTATTCCAAAAAAAGTTTGACTCTTTCGTTGGCCAAATTAAAGCACAAATTGTGGCCAAGTTGTGAAAAATACCAACTAGCCACTGGGGTAATTTTTGTGGCTCATAAGTGCCACCGAATTTCCCCAGTCGTGTGTCCTTGAGGAGCCCTATAAATATTATCATCATAATGATCGTCGTTGAGTGCAGGCCTTGCTTGCTGTTGTTATTATACTGGCCGTAACCTTTGACCTCGCCCCTTTCTCCAACCAGTTGGCTGCGCAAACTTTTCCCGGCCAGAACTTTATTGAGGAAAATTATCATCTGCTGCTGCTTGCTTCCCTTTGATATTTAAACCTTACTCGGTATGCATAACTTTCAGAGTGGAGCTGCACAACTTCCTTTTCGGACTTCTATGAACTGTTCTCGCAGGCCCTGTAATTTCGCCATTGCGTGTCCAATAAAATGCTTTAATATGTCGGGAAAAGCTTATTTTTCAACTTTTAATTCTTTGCTTAATATAAACATTGTTATCGCTGCTTTAAGGGACATATCAATAATTGATTTAGGTATTTAGGTATCTTGATTTCTTAAAATGTTCATGCTAGTTACAATACTTTTATTTCCGTTATGTATAGTACATATGTCTTGCCTTATGTTTCACAGACACCTAAATCCTTTCCCCTTTAGACCTTTTCCCACGGGTATTTTCTGGTCCAATCCTAAACAGCCTCTCGCCCTCATACACATATATCACACATTCCATTGAAATAAGCAGAGGGCATATCAGCATCAAATTGTCAACAGGACAACAGGGCTAGAGATACGGACAGAGGGACGGGACTGGCATAAGACGTGGGGGTGTAAAGGACATCGGGAAAACTTACGTGGCAATAAAGTCGACTACAATAAAACACACATACTTATTAGCACTTTTTATAGGTAGCAGTGGCGGCATTCGTCTGATTTGTAATTCTCAAGGCTCTAAAATGGATGGTGAACTGGGGCCAAAACGGTGGTGTGAATGGCGGTGGGGTGTGGGGGCAGAATGAAAGGACAGCCCATATCCATATCCGAAGAAGAGGAAGCAGCAGCTGGGCTCATAAAAATACACAGACGACGTTGGATTTTTAGAGTTGAACATAAAGAGAGCTGCAAAAAAAAAGATAGAAATTTCAATATACCCTGGAAAATTGACACAGTCGTAGTGAACTATTTAAATGATATAATAGAATATAAATATAGTAAGATTCTTAGAATTTAAAGTGATATTGTCACAGATTGAGCCTTTTTTTCTAGGGTATACCGCAATTCAGATAGGCAAGTGGAAAAATCAGTGGGGAAAGCACCCCAGACAGTTGGCATAGTTCGAGGCGAACTTTTTGTCTAAAGCAGCTCGTAAAAATGCCCAAGTGAATAATAATCATCAGAAGTGGGCTTTCCCCGACACCTACCCCCCTGTAGCACAACCACCCCCCCACCACCACCCCTCTCATTCCATTCCAGGGGTCGGGTCACATGTGTAAGAAGGACCGTTTCTTCCTTTCTTTTTTTTTTTTTGTCCTTCGGTGATTTCACTCGTGTGTTACATAGCAAAACTAAACGAAACGAAAGTTTTATTGTCCGTTCGGAAAGACGGCGTACGGAGACTTAGGGACACGCCAAAAGGACAAATGGAAGGAGCAGAAATTCCTTTCGAAGTAGGAAATAATTAAGCGTAATTGAGTTAAGTTATTTCCGCCTGCAGTTGTCTTGGCAGATTTTTCCACCCAAAGTTCTGGCGGAAAATTGCACTGCACTACTACTTAAAGGCGTTTCCCGAAACTCTGTTTCAAGTGATTTATATGAAAGTTGAAGCTACAGTAATTGTCTCATTTATGTAAGAGAGAAACTCGCTCGTCTAAAATTTGTATATAGTTTTTTTCGTAGTCAGCTTAGTTTAGACATTTACCTTATTAGCTTTTGAGCACCAAAAAAAAAAGATGACTTATTTTAATTGTGGTACTGTATCGTGAACATAGCCATTTGTTGCAAGACTCCTAGTTCAGTATTCAATAGTTTTTCATGGCAATATCCGGTGAAACGTCATTGGAGTAAGTATAGAATCATTGAAGCGGCTGTGTTGTATCGATTTCAGTTAATGCTATGCCGCAATTCTGTTTTTCTTGGCATCGCTGTTGCATTTTCCTTTTCTTTTTTTTTTTTTGTGTTACAGCCCGCTTTCCCTTTGGCTGCAGCTGTCAAATTGTGTTTTGTGCAATAAGTAGAAAGCTTTTTGGGGGCAGGATGGTGGATTTTTAGGGGCCAACCGAGAAAACTTCTTTATTATACTCCAAGTTGCCCTCCTCTGCGGTTTCCCCTTACCATCGCCATCTCGTTCGCTCTGTGTCGCATTTTATTTAACTCAAATTGAAAGGGAATTCCCCGCAACCCGCCTTTTTGTGAAATTTATTGTTTTTATGCGTTTGTCGTGCACTTTTTAAGTAGTTGGCATTCTAGAGGCATTATTAGATTTTCCAACCAAAACTTTTCGGTTTTCTGAAATGGTTCGTGCCGTTCAAGCTGATTGCCACCCCGAGTTTTGTATTTTACAAAGCGAAAGAAAACGAAATCATTACCTGTTTATCTTTATTGATCGATTTTATACTCGTATGTACGTAATTGTGAAATGCTAATCAAATGTGTGCAAATAACTTTTTATATTTATTGCTAGTTAACTGTTTACCATTGAAAAGCGTGCTAGTTTCTTAGCGTGTGCATTTGCACAGCTACAATTTCAATTGCAATGACACTTTAAAGCGGGACAGCAACAACCAATTAAAGTAATTAGCCTCGCTTCGTTCGTCGCCACAAGTTGCAACCTTGCAATGAGGTGACAAATGCCCCATCACCCCTGACCCCTGACCTTTTGAAGCTCTGCTGCATGTTTGTCAAATACGTCAACGCTTGTCGACTGCTTGCTTCACTGCCGTCTCACATTGACAAGTTGGCTTTCGCACAGCATAAGTCATCACACACACACACACCCGCATCGGAAAATGGGTGGGTGTTTGTTGAGTGGGGTCGGGGGGGGGGGGGAGAGCTTAGGGAGGCGGGACAGCGAGTCCTAACAACGCTAACCAGCAAAAGCAGTAGTAGCAGTCCAGTCAACCAATCGAACCAACACCCAACTCACAACTTTCCACCGCCTAGCAACATGCAACTCGTCAACAGAACTGCGCATTTTCATCTCAATTTGGCTTGAAAATAGACGGCACATAATAAGTTTCTAAATAAATTGCTTAGCTACGAAAATATTGTTTTTATCAATTAGCTAGCTGTCAATTTTAGGGCGATACTAAAACTTAAGCTTGATACTTAAGTGATCAAAGATCTAGCCTGCAGGCTAGTATACATAGTTTTCTTGTGTTAACCAGCTTAGTACTATTTGTTGGCTATTTTTTGGGATATCTCCGTTAAACGTTTTTGGCCCGTTCGCTTCGCTTCGTTCGCCTGTCAATTCCCTCGATGACTAGACAAAGCTATATGAGTCTCCCTTCCACGCCCCCTTTTTCCGCCCTAGGGTGTGTGTGTGTGTGCGTGGTAGAAAATCTCTTTTAATTGCCAATCGTGTGGAAAAATGAATTTTCCATCGAATTAGTATTCTGTGGCTGAAATTCATTCATGAAGCACTCATTAGGAAATCCTCAACTGATGTTCGCTCCCGCTTACGCCGCCCTCCGCCCTCCGCCCTTTCACTCACACTTTTCCCACTTTTTTTTGCCGTTGGGTGGCATCAGCCCTCTCCCACACCCCCGCCATCACCCATCACCCCCTCCGTTTTTCCGGGCCGTCATCACAGCCACGTTCTCAGTTACGTTCAGTTTTTGGGCTTGTTATGAGTTGAGTCAACATATTTTGCAACACTTACTGGCTGCTTACGAAAGATGGGGCAGCGTGTTACACTAAGCAAAAAATTCGAGCATTTTTAAGTTTGTTAAAATTATATGTTTCCAACTAACAAAGCATTGCAGTAAAAAAAAACCAAAAAATTAAATGATGCCATGTAATCTGTGATTTTTCACGCATAGATGCATTACATTTCTCCGCGTGTGTGGTGGAGAGATTGGTGTTCTTGCCAAGGTCCCAAGCTCAACTACCGCCTCCCACTCCCCGATTCCGGAAAATTCTCCCGCAACAGTACTTGAAATCAAAATCAAGGAAGTGACTATAATTTTGGTGTAGCATGTTGTCGGTACGTGTTTCAATATGTCAGCATCCGGTGATGAGTTTGCTACGTTCGCCCGTGCCACGCCCACACCAGTGGCCACCCACCCACGCCCTTCACACACATTCAATGTGTGTGTGTGTGTGTGTGTGTGTGCGGTGATTTTGTGTTGAGCACTCTTCAGTTATTTTATTGATGTTGTAAATTTCTGGTAATTGAGCTTAATTTTTATACAGTTGCTTTCGTCTTTGTTTTATGTTGATTGCGGCGAAAGAGACGACAACATGGCGCAGCGAAAGAGAGGGGGGAGGCGTATGGTGTAAGAAGAGACAGAGAGACCCAGGTCCATTGATTACTTGAGGTATTTTCAGTGCTCGAACTTCTACAGTGCTCTCTGGGATGAGGATGATGTTCGACGATGAGGATTGATGGGACAAGTTGACGACTAGAATGGGGTATGGAGATGCTCCAAAAGGGCTAATGCGAATGAAGTGGGCGGTCATCGGTGGGTTAAGCGACAGCATTTTGTCTTGCCTGTGATTGAAATTAAATACTTGCACTTTTTCTTCGTTTTCTTATTTTTGAAAGACCTTTTTCCTTTGACTCCTGGTAATTTATCGACACTCTGGCAATTATTTGAGCTACTCTTTGGATCTGTTGTGTGTGACCCAATTCTGAACTGCATTTCGTTTTCAGCATATTCGTTATTTAAGCCACTTTTGAGTTAGCTTACAAACTTAACTTTAAGCTGGTTGCTGGTAACTTGCATTAGCAGTACTTATTCTGTATTTTCCTACTTCCCTTTCCACGGGTATTCCAATTAGGAACATTGCATTCAGATATGAAATTAAAATAATTCGCACACAGCTGGTCACGGCCTTCGTATTTGCCCAAATCCATTTATATATATAAATTTATATATTTAAGCACACATTTGAATTGACGGTGGGTGGCTTTGGTCAGCGCACAGTGGACAAAAGGCAGCTGTCATCGAAAATGACAACAAGCCCACAAGGAAAAAAAAGGGAGGAATCCGGAAATTATGCAAAAAAGTAGTGACAGAAACATTTCAGCCGCAGAAGAAAATGTAGATAAAAAAGTTAAAAAAAAAAAAAATCAAATAAAAGGGGGAATTTTGCTCCTTTTTTGTTTAGTTGCAACTTTTTTTTTTTACCAACTTTGGCAATTCCATTTTCACAATCATGCGTTGAACTTTGAACTCCCAGTCTGGACCATGTGTGTATGTGTGTGCATTTTGGAAAACTGCTTTTCAAAATATGCCAACAGACAGAATGCTGGGCAAAACTTTTCACCCACCCCCCCCAAAAACGATTTTTCCGAATTTTCCGTTTTGTCATCGCTTTTTGTCGGGTCTCAGTTGTGGATCGAAAACCCGGAGAGTAACCCCTTGACCCCTTGTCAGTTTCCGCATGCTCCAGCCCTTGTCCTCATATTTTCCAATCGTTTTTGGCGTTTTTAGCTGCGGCCATTGAATGTTCAAAAATTATTGTAAACTTTTCAGACCCCCTCCGTGTGTGTGTGTGTGTGTGTGCTTCTGTGTATGTGGAAAAGTTCGAATTCTAGTTGGGAAATCAATTAAAAGCGCTTGTTGGACTCGCACCACAACTTTCCCTTTCGATCGCCCCTGCGGCTTGGTTCAACTGGTCAAGGCCTCTAGCTCCCGAAAACCGTCGAAAATTGGTTTGGCACTTTTTATAGCCACCCAATATAATACCAAGTTCAGACAGAAATTGATATGGGTATTGGACTGATCAATAACTTAAGTTCCCTCACTGAATTATCCTTAACTCTTGTGCATGCCTATTTATGTGAAAACAATCAAAATTACTCAATTATGTATGCACAGGTATTGAAAGCTCCCACTATTTAGTTTTTGTTTTAATTATCTGTCTTTAGAACTTTAAATGGAAAAACATGACTTATATGTATGAACAAAAATTCCAATCGATCACTTTAGGCGGCCGCCAATGCCAACAGAAGCATTATTTTTTTCCTTTCCCGATCTCTCAAGCACACTCAGTTGATCTCAGTCGCAAAACTCGTTACTCACTCTTAATATTTCCTCTTCTTTGCACTTTCCTGGTGGAATGCATTCTCTATTTTCCTCTCCCTACTGCACATACTCTTTGAGCTCTCTAGCAGATACCCTAACAATTTCTAATCATCCACGAATAATAAACAAAGATTTCTAATATCTTAAACCTGTTTTATATACTTATTATTCAAAAAAAAAAGTGTGGCAAAAAAAAAGAGCACTTCAACGTTTGTTGAACAAAGGATATAATTTTGTAAGGGTATCTAGAAGTTTTCATGCCTCTCTTCATCCACTCTTCTCAACCTCATGCGATAGCTGCTGCGCTCTCTCGTTTATCGTTCGGTTGAGGTTTTATAATTCTCAAATACTTTTTCCCGAAGTGGTGCCTTTAAATAGCGTATATGAGTGGAAGACTTTCGGCGGTCGAGTGCCTCACAGTGTATCAAGGGTTGGCCACGTTCCTCACTAATTGTGGCTATTTGCGCCATCGTCTCATGCAATGTTATTTGAGAGATGGCAAAATATATAGTATGTTTGTCTCCAATGTGTTGAGACTGAGAAGATATTGTACCCGTGAATTGATGAAAATTGATTGATTATATGTAATGTTGATTTCATGAAAAACACGCTGTGTTGGAGGAACTCAAACAAAACAAGCATAAAATCCAAAAAAAAAAAAAAAAAAACAAATCAAATTTTAACAAACAATAATAATACTGTGTGGTGCGCTGGCGTGGGGGAGTGGTTATTCTCACATTCCAGTCTGATCGCTTTTTTTTAATATTGGAAAAAATATTGATACTACTGTGATAATCTTAATTAACTGCAACTGAAAATTTGAAACTTTTTCAGTTTTCGATACATACCTTAAATTTATTGTTACGTTTTGTCTTCTTGTAACTCAAACTTTCGTTAACCTTTTTGCATTGAAATTTGTAAATTCCAGTTCAAAGTTCTTGGTCCGTACTTTTGTTGTTTCTGATTGCTTTCTAGCCCTGCAGCTGGCCTCCAATATCCCCGTTTATTGGTTACATAGCCAAAAGAAAACTCGATACTTTTCCCAGCTGCCCGTTTTTTTCGTATGCATGAATAAAACTCCAACAACAAAATTGAAAAGTAAGCTGCGAATGTGGCAACAAATTTCGAGTTTTAAAGCATGGCTCATTTCACGCGTGATTTGCTCTTAAAGTGGAATCATCCAAAAGGTTTCTGTATTTCTGCAGAGGAATGGTTGGGAATAGATCGGAATGGATAGGATTGGAATACAATGGCTTCATCAGCTAAGCGTTCTCGTCACAGCGAACGTGAAAATCGGGAAGAGGTAATGAAAATCGAGTGGACGAGGATTGGTGAATGGTTGGAAAGGAATTCGAAACGAGTGCTAAGTGAACAGAAACAATTGAAACGGAAAAGGGAATGAGTGGAAAAAAACGAGAACGACGTGGAACACGGTCATTACAAATCGAGTGGATCAGTGTGAGCGAATCGATGGATGGAAATCATGGTGAATGATTAAAGAAAAAATGAAACATGGTTAAGTATTAATAAAAAAAAAAATAAAAAGAAGCAACTTGCCTAAATGTTGCGAAAAAATACGAAGAAAAATACGAAAAAAATTAATAAGTTTACAAGCTGTTGCAAACTCCCAACAAGCAAAATCAAAGCAGATTCGATTGAAGCACTTAGCTTCTTTCTTATCCAAAGTGAAAAAGGAGAAGAATGGCAAAATTAAGAAGAAGCCAAACCACTTTAAAGGCGGCTTAAACTTGCCCTTTGACCCGTGGCATTGGCATGTTGCAGCCACAACACATAAAAAAAAAAAAAAAAAACGCAACAAGAAAGGGTGGCAAAAAAGCGCAGGATAAACAAAAAACAATGTCAACAATGTAGTACTAATTGCGTCACAGGAAGGCGGCGGCATCTTCACTCCCCATTTTCCCCACTTCAACGTCCACTTCCCCGCCACTCCACCTGCCAACCGGGAAATCCGCACCCAGTAATTCCTTTGCATTGAATTAAGCAAAATTATTTTGCTCGTCGCTTTTTGTGCGTCTGAAGAGGACCGCCTGGCACCAAATGCATTTGCGGAAGTATAAATTGTACAGTGATGTCTGGCAAAACTCGTGGCTTTAAATTATTTTTCAGTTCTTACTAGCATTTTAGTTTATGCATTTCAGAATTTAGTTAAGAAAAGCATAGCTTAAGATATCCCAACAACATGGCAAGCTTGTTCATTAAAATGTGCCTGAGGTTTCCCTGTAGCCTGTAGTCTCGTACCTCTTATGTACTCCACTATTCTTTTTGCTAATTTTGCGCTTTCACTTCACTAACTGCTATAAAATCGCTTGAAATGCCGGTGACACTTGGCGAAAACTGGCCAAAAGGATTCTAGCCATGCGCGAGCAGAGCCCTTTAACCATGCATTTTATGTATGCATTTTCATTTCGAAATTGCTCCCTGTTTTATTTTCTGGAGAAAATGATGAGGGCAAATTATCAATTTCTTATTGTTTGCATTGACCCTAATTTGTATACATTTTAGTTATGACAAACACGTCGCCTGGACTTTGCAGCAAAGGAAAATAAAGGAAATTGGAAGGCAGCATGCCACCCAAAATTATGCACACGCACACCGAAAGATGGGAGTGAGGAAATTCCTGTGGCTGATGTAAATATTTATGGCACTGGGACACAATTTTTAAACATTTTCATTGTGACAATATTTTGGGAATTCCAAGAGCGTGCTCCTTATTGACTGTGAGGAGAGTCTGTAGCTTTTACCAAATAACAATAACCACAACAAAAAAAAAGGGGACAGCCGAAAAATGAAAACTGTGAGAGATCTGAGAGCTCTTAATAGAAAATGCCATGCACGGCCTTGTCAACTTACCAAGCACCCCCTTATTTTCGTCACCCATCCGGCGATTTGCTTTCGTCACTGCGGTTTCAATATGACAATGGTAAAAAGAAAGTTCGGGGGGCAAAGATGAGGCAAACAATAACAAATAGCCCTTAATTCAAGCCGTCGTAGTAAACCGACTTAAGGATACCTCTTTACTTATTTATTTATATCGTTACCAAAAACAACATTTTCTTATTTAAAACAAACCCTTTGTTTTGTGTATAAATCTCTAGAAATGATTTCTCATTTCGATTTATGCTAACTCAAAAATGTTGTTAAGCAACCTAAGTAGCAAAGGAATTAGAGGGTATGATGGAATGACCATTAGGTCGTCGGGCGTGTCATTTTAAATAGAGTGTCGTAGCAACCAAGAACTCTCTTCCCCGCCCAGCGCCCATCACATCACAAACCACTCCCACGAGTGACCTCCAGCCCCCAAGCGCCAATAAAATGCGTTAAGAAAAATAGTTATAAAACGCTTGATGAATACTAAAAACACCCGCAATTGAATTCACCAAGAATAACACTCCGATATCAGATGTACAATGTCCGGATGTACTGCATCCTGATGTCTGATGCCGGACGCGTTTCGCAGTTCATTACGCATTTTCTGGTTTGGTTTCCTTTTTCGGTTTTTTTTTTTTGTTGCAAAGAAGGGAAGGGATTTGTTAATCGTCGGCATGAAACTCTGAACTCTGACCACTCGACTTACAACAACTGCGATAACTGTCGTCTGGTAATTGTGTCAGTGTTACTGTGACGCCATTTCCAGTGCTTGTCCACTTCTTAAAATAGTCTATAGCATAAATATGCAAACTGAATCTTACAACACTTTGTCGGTACAGTTGCGCCAAGAAAACTTTCATTGTTTGCCATTTTTAATCACGCTGCTGACAAAGTCCAACAAGCGTATCACTTTCTCGACAATTGAGAACTCGTCCTTTGTAATTGTTTCGGACAAAAGGTAAACGCAAAGTTTGGGAACAAAACTGCGGTGGCTTAACTTAACTGCTGGCGATTTTTAGCTGCACTGATATTTTGCGGTACTTGTAATTGCAGCAGTAATTAATAAACTGTCAAATTTACGATGCCGGAAAGGGGGGGGGGGGAATCCATGGGGCACATGTGGTGACTTCCCCTAATTGGCTCTTAGGCGAAAGTGAATTATTGATGGCTCCAGACCGAACAAACGGGGTCCAAAAACGGTAGAAAAAAAAAACACAAGCCAGAGCGCAAAATATATAAAAGCACCGAAAATTCCTTTTTAAATATGATCAAATAATAGCTCGATGAGGGGGCGAGTTCGTGCACCCAAATTCTGGTAAACTCGGGTAAATGTGGCACGGCCAAGCTGTCGATCACGGAGAGAAATAATTCCTGATGTTTTTTAATATCTTTCTCAAGTTTTTTCTTTTTTTTTTTAGATGCTTTAATGAGACTGTCATATTTTCAATATTTTTAGTAAAGTTTTAAGTATACTGAATCCGAAAACATATTTCTACTAAAATAGTTATATTTACACAGTGTTGGTTCTTTAACTCATTTCTCTTCAATTTCCTTCTCTCTCTCCAAAAGGACCCCTTCAAACTGGCGTCAGTCACTTATGACGGAGCAATGTGTGTGTGTTTTTTCTAAGGTGCAAAAAAAAGGAAAAAAAAAACTGAATGTTGTTTGGTTGTGTACTAATGAACAGCGAGTAGATACAAAGGCGTACAGTGATATTTAAGCATACTTATTTATTGCAAACATACATATATCAGGTGAGTAAAACAATTTGCTTTAAAAATCAATAAAGTATATAGTGTTGTCTTTAGAATAAATTACAGCGTATAAAACGAAAGACTTAAATATAATTATAATTATGTATATACAGCATATTATATAGGATTTTACATAATTCTTCCTTAACTTTGAGCTCAAATTTTAGACATTATCATAGCTCATGTCTAAAACAACAATAGGTTTTTGTGTACTAGCATTCAGAGGCGCATTTCTTTCAAATTATTTGCTCATTCGAGCAGCTGTAAACGATTACGCTTTCAAATAGTGAAGAAATACACGTTTAAAAAAATGTTTTTGCTTTCAGCGGTAACTCAAAAACGTAATAGAGAACTGGCGTATATTTATTTAGGTAGTAAATTATAATAATTTTAAGCTCTACATTATTAGAGTTTATTATTTCCTTTAAATTATCTTAGCCTTTTCCAGCTTAACAAGTTTTAGGAATGTATATTATTTGTATTGTTTAGTTTATTTTTTCCTGTGCAAGACACAAACACTTATCGACATCCTGACTGTGTATGTGTGTGTTTTGCGTGCATGTTGCCAAAATGTTGCCAATCGCCTGCGTCTGTGAGCTTCAATTTGGTGAGGGGGTGCCAAATGAGGGCGGGGAATGGCAGAAGGACCCATTACTGGGGAACAGGCATATTATTGAGCCGTCTATGCGCCACATTGCCCTACATTTTGAAAACCGAAAAGGAAAACAAATGGATGGCTTGGAAAAACATGAAGAATTTAGAAACACCCTTTTTTTTTTTAAAAAAAAACATGATTAAAATCAATTATCTTCCATCTGATTACTTACTTTACAACACTTTAATATGTTTATAATCGCAGCTCCTCTGTTTTGTCACTGAACTTTCCATTTACAATGTGGTGTTTTACAAACACCTTGGTACCCCATGAAAGGGCAGAAGGGTGGGATCAAAAAAGGGCTTGAACCACATGCGTACCCAAAATACCAGACCACTCCTGCTCCATTACTTTAGTTGTTCTTATTTTTCGAGCATTTTTTTATGTTACTTCTTGTTGCTGTTGGTACTTAAGTTCGACAACTCAATAAAATGTGCTTTATGGCTGCGCCAGCGAGGAGAAAATAATAACGAATAACGGGGTCGCCGACTCTGTCTAGGTTGAGTTCGTCTCCTTCCATTCGGGACCTCACTGCTCCACTCCTCGAGAAAAGGACCTCTTCTGCAGCGGCACAGCTGCTGCTCGAACTTCAAGGATTCACGATTCCCGGGCAAACCGGACCCCCAAATTGATTTGCAATAATTTAAGTTTTTTTTTTCTTTTCCCAGTCCCCCTTCTGTTCTCGTCTTTTCATCGTTAAGTGAGAAAAACGTTTTATGATAACATTCTGCCCTTTTTGTCGGCTCTTTGAACATTTGTATGATTTCCTTCGCTATTGCTCCGATTGCGTTTGTTAATCGTGTGGCATCTGGTTTTGGTGGCCAAATTAAAGATGAGGTGTATGGTTGTGTTGTTGGATTTAAGATTAAAAATCAAAGAAATTAATCGAAAATAATCAGCTCTTTAATAAAGGGTTTAAAGAGCTGACTAATCAAAAACTTTTGCCATATGCCGTATCTCAAAGAATCATCATGAGTGATATGACAAGGAGCTATCCTGCAGGTGGTGGCCCGAAATATTCCGCGGAGCTGACAATTACTGAGGCGCTAAGCGGTCGGATTCACAGTTGAACACGTACCGCCAAGTGTCTGGCACTTTGGGATATGGGGAAAATCTCCGTGGTCAAAGGTTGGGGGTGGTAGGGTGTGGCAACTGTGGCGATTACCCGAAGCTCAAAAGTTGCAACTTTCCGCGGCACTCGTGTCGACGATAAGAAAACTTACTGCGTCCTGTTGAACTTGAGAATTAAGTGTGCTTCGGAGATGGGAATATGCCTGCATGACACACACTAGTGAAAGTGTTCATTTTCGAAAGCGTCTCTTTTGGCAAACTGTTTGTTTGCAAATGTTTCAATGATGGTTGAAACTTGAAATTTATAAAGTATTAACTAGTTAATTATTTAAAAACATTTGCAATTCCATATTAAGTGAAAATCACATTTACACGCTTTAAAATTAAATATTATATTATTTTAAAAGTACTTTTAAGTTTCACATAACTAGTTGTAAATCCCAGTGTCATACTGCCACAAGTCTGCAAATCTCCTGGAGTAGCGACGACGACACGGGTAATTAATCAAATGCTCGTGATTATCGCATTTCAAGGCGTTTCCAAGGACGTCGCTGGGTGGCTTTTGGGTGAGAAGTGTAATGGGTGCTGTGTGTGTTTGGTATGGTGTGAGTGGGTGGTTGGTTGGTTGGGTGGCCAAGGTTGCCATGTCACGTGTGGGCGGCGATTCCTGTGTGCGTGGCTCTGCCGGAGCGTAACGAAAGCAAATATTAAAACATATTTTAATCTAGCAAATGCTCACCCGAATCCCCGTCCTTTGCCATACGGCTGGTAAATAATAAATTTATCATTTGTCAGCAGTTAAATGCCGACGCAGCCAACGTGCAGGGACTCCAATTTCGATTCCCCATACCCATACCCATACCCATTCCGAATCTGATCCAACATAACCAACAGAACACGGACACGGCTCCAAAACCCGGAGTGTGCAATCCCGGAGCCGGGCCAACGAATTAATAATTCATTGCGTATATGAACATCGCGTTGCCACTAGTAGACAGACACACAGCAAACTGTCACATGGCATATTGACAGACACACACACTCAATGGCAAATAAGTATCTACCGGGAAGCACTGAACCAAATGGGTATTGATTAGGAATATCAATATAACGAAATGTCATGGCCAATGGCCACTTTTTTTTTTTTTTTTTTTTTTTTGAAAGGTTTTAAACACTATACAGTGTTTGAGCCAAGTGAAATGTTTCACTTTCGTTTGAGCCAGCATTAGGCATTGTTTTTTCCCAGTGCTTTTTTATATATAGACATTTTCACTTGCAAGCACAGACGCTTGCCCATTCAGTTGTAATAAATCGTCAAGTTTATGTTTGAAGTGTTTATTGAATCCCTGATATTACACACGCAGCGAGTGAGGAAAGGGCAGTGACGTAGGCAATGGCCAGGGGATAAAGAGCAGCTAGGAGCAATGCCGAAAGTGGTACACCGAAAATATTTAAATATAATTATTCTGGTGAGACATTTTAATAAACTCGAAGCCAGTTTGTGCCAGAAATGAAGAGCAATTCCTATATGATTTTTGAAAAAATGTATTTGGAAAATCTATTGAAAGTGTCTAGGAATGTGAAAGTGAATATATTTTTGCCAGTGCCTTCGGAAATCAGGGAATCAGCTTGGTCAGAACGACGACAACGCGTCAACGGCTTTGTTCCCAAACGAGCCCTATTTTTTTTTTTTTTTTTTTTTTTGATCCATCGCCTGCAAATATTTGTGTAAGGATGAATTGGCCTGTGTTCTACCCTATTTTCCCCCGCTTTTCCAGCTGTCCACTACTGACCCACACATATGTACATATCACCTTTCCGTCTGTCTTATTTGTTTTCTTTTTTTTTTTTTTTGCGCGCGCAAATCCTTTCAACGTGTCGTGATAATAAAAAGGAAAAAATTGTTAAAATATTTGCAAAGAATGATCATACCACCGCCTATTTTTCCAACTTACTTTTGGATTTGTTTGACATTTGGCCGTGCGTTTCAAGGGAAAGAACAACGATAATATGCCTGAGACAAACATTGACATAGAAGCTAACTGAGACACACACTTGGAGAAATAGGGCAGGGGGTCGTTCGTGGGTGCGATGAAATGATGAAAAGCGACTTGTGCAACATCCGCTTAAGTGCCAGCTTTGCTGTTTGCCCAAGCGAGTGATTGCTGTTTACCTTTTGCAGCTTTATTTTTGTACTTGTAGCATTTGCATTTCTGGAGCAACAGTTGTTAAAGTAGGAAATACATTTTTTTTTTTTTTTCAAAGTTTCTCTGCATTTTAAGTATTTGCAAATGAAAAAAGTTAAAGTTCAGGTTTAAATGTAGCTTTTCGGCGGTTTTAGCGTTAATTTTTGGTCGGTTGTGCAAAGTGCATAAATTGCTGGCATCAGTTGATAGCGAAAAACCAACAGCTCTCTCTTTTAGCACAAGGATAATGACAGGGGTTAAGGAGGAGTGCTGGTGCAATAAGGTGTTAAGCATGTGCGTGTGTGTGTGTGTGTGGGTGCGATTTGCGGTGTGTTAGTTAACCGCATAACGTGGCTTAGCTTTTCTATGTTGCCCACTAGCTGTGCTTCTGATTTTTACTTTCCCCCCACCTAGCTGTTTTAGGCTCCTCTCATTTTCCCTTTCGACCACTATTCTCCTATTTTCCCACTCATATTTCCCTATTTTCCCTATTTTTTTTTTTTTTTTTTTTTTTTGCCAGCTATCTATGCTGCTGCACCTGCTCTTACGCCTCTCCAGTTTTCACCGCCTGCAGTCCATTAAATGAAAACTCACTTCATATTGTTAGGCCCTCTTCTCTCCTGCTCGTTTTCCAGACCCACCACCCCCTCCTCCCCCTGTGATTACCCCACCATTTTCCACCCATTTGCCGCCGTGTTCGTGTTGTAAATGAAATGATTTTCACGCCGGTTGGCGAGTCTCCGGAGTACGAAGTCCTTCGAACGAAGCAGGCCATTTTTATGTGTTTGTTTGCGGCCAGCACTCACACACACATCTATAGACATACCACGCATATACACAGATGCTGTGAAACACACAGATACAGGGCTGGCTGTCCCTGCCTTTTTGGCCATGTTTTAACGTTAATTCATGGTCGTGTTTTTATGTGGCCAGGACAGGTGGCCAGGGGACATGGGGGTGTTGGTGGGGTTGGTGGTGCAGAGAGGCGATGCTGTGATGAAAAAAAAAATGGGCAATGGCTGGGGTTAACCGGTAGAAGAAAGCCAGAAGAAAGGACAAAAAATGACAGCGCGTAGGACCTTTATTGGCCATCGGCATGCCGATGCTGGGAAGTGTTTGGTAAATAAGCAGATTCCTGTTGTCTTTATTTAACCCACAACAGCATTAACCCCCTAAAAATGAAATGACTTCGCCTGGCTTAACCAAACTGATGCCAAATGACTTATTTAATTAAATCAGCTTTGCCGCGTTGGGCTTTAAAATGTTTACCTGAATTGGTAAGCCCCTTGGCCATACTGGTCCACTAAGTCCACTAAGCTCGCTCACTGAGCCTGTAAATCTAAACGCTGATGAGCAGCGAACACTCTGATTTTTGTCACGTTGCCAGTAAAAGGAATCCCAGAGTCTTTTAAATGCAAATATCATTAGATATCAAATACATTTTATGATGACTTTAATAAGCTATCGAAGCGCGGTTGCTTTGAATATATTTTTAAATATGAAAAAGCATAAATTGCCCGGATATATTAATGGCAACTATTCGTTTGTAAAACTGCATCTTTGCCACCTTTTCCCTATCTCTTTAAAGTTTGTTGGAATTGATAAAACTGTGCAGCCTGCAACATTGCTGCAACAGCTGCCGCTAAGGGGCATGCAGAAAAAACAGGAGGGGGGGGGTCAGGCCACAAGAGACTGGAACGACGGGAGGGGGCAAAAAGAGACACATTGTCAGGCAGTGTCACCAGGGGGCGTGGCCATGGCTTAACGATGCCAACTAACACGATACAGTGGAGAATCCGCCAAAAGAATCATGTTTTAGCACCCAACTCTGGCAGTTTCCATAAAAAAGAAGCTACATAAAACCACATATCATGTGCGCGAAACAGGCAACTCTCCACTGTGGGAAAACACACAAGAAAAGTCTGTGCTTTGAGTGAACTATGATCTGAATTTTGCATCCACTTTAAAGTTATAACAATTATTTATTTGGCAACTTAATGAAATAGTGTAAAAATGTCCTAAATGAATGACGGTATATCTGTGACTTTCCGTTTCGCGTGGTTTCACCGTACCTTGGGAGCTGTGAAATAAATCTCGCACAATAAGTTCGCTGGGCAGCAGGAGAGCGAAGCAACCCGTTGAAGAAAAGCGCTGAAAGCGCCCAAAGCAAATGACACGAGCCGGTGTAGAAAGAGACGGAGACGGGGACATGGGCGGCGAAAGAGACAGGGCGAACGGGGGCAACAGCGCAAAAATGCCTTATCAGTTTCCTGTTTCCTGTCGAAAGTTTTCATATTTTTCCAGCGCCGCCGCGGCCAGTAACAACAATAAAAATAAACAGCAGACAATAACAGCAGTGCGCCGAAAAAAAAGCCATTCAAAGGTTTTTTAATTTTACACATAGTTTACTTTCACTGTATTATTTTTGTATTATTTAAATATCCTTTGGAATACCTGTAATGAATATTACAAATACCTGTTACAAATTACAAATACCTGTTTGAACCTTCCACAAGCTCTGAGTGCACAAGCTTTCCCCTTTTTTTTTTCTCAGTGCCGTTCACAACAAAGCGAAGCACACGGAAAATGTTGCTATTTTTTACGCTTCGCTCCCGTTTGTTCTGCTGTTTCTTCTTCTTGTTTCACTGATAGTTCAGTTGCAGATATATGTGGTAAAAGGACATTTTTAGATACCCTCGATGAAGTCCAACATGCTTAGCTGGTGAAATGAAACGCGAAATGAGAAATCCAGTTTAGTTTTTTGAGTCGAAAATAAATTACAGGTAATATTCTTAAAAATCCCATGAGGGACAAAACTAAAATTTTGAAATTTTTGTGTTGCCTTCTATTTTGACATATTAAATATGTCAAAAACAAATTATAGTAATCCTTGAATTTAAAACTGAAATCCCAGGATATTCGTATCTTCTATCCTTTGTGCAAGCTCCTTATTCTTCCACTTCCTGAGCTTTCTGTTTTTTTTTTTTTGTGTGCCACTTTCTTCATTGTGGTTGATATTTTTTACTTTTTTTTTTTTTTGAGCTTCACTTCAGCTTTTGATTTTGCAAAAGAGAGGGAGATATAGATAAAGTGCAAGAGAGAGAGAGGGGTTGCGACTGTTACCACAATAAAAAGCAGGAAATATTTAAACATTTTTCTTTTAGTTTTGCATGGCACGTGAGGGGGGGGGGGGCTGGAAGTGAAAAGTAGTGAAGAGGGGACGGCATTTTCACACTTATTGTCAGATTTTGTTTTGTTGCGGTCTGCCTCTTCTTCTTTTCCTTGTGAAATGACGCACAGCCGAGAGATAACACGTCAATGGGTGTAGTTTTTATGGTGCACCTAAAAATGTGGCCAACAGTGTTGCCGAGAAAAAGAGCTATGGCCTCCCGAAACTGACAATTGGATTTTACTGGATTTATTCAATAATATCGTTAGAGTATCTTTTTGGAATTATTTCAAAACCAGCATAGATGATAAACAAGTTTTGTACTAGTAACTTTGGTTTTTTCTTTTTTAATAAAATGGTTTAGCTACTTTCATGCGCGTCGTAAAAAGTGCAATCATTAAAAACTAATGCTAGTTATCTTGCATTATTCAGTAAAAATAGGTCTTAATTTCTTCGTTTTAAATTTCTGCTAGCAGAAAATAGCTAAAACGATCCAAGACTGACTAAATTTAAAAGAGCGTCGTGCAGAGCATATGCATTGCTCTCAATTTGTTTTGCCTTTTGTCTGCCTTGATGACGTTCTTCAATTCACAGGATATGTTCATAATTCTGTAAGGACCCAAACTGACATACACACCCTTTACTACCACCCGTTTTCCCAGCTTTTACCCGCTAAAGGCGACAGTTAACATGGGAAAAGGGATGCCAGATAACCGGAGCACTCATCAACGTTCAACGAGCGGAGAAAGATTGTGTGGGAAATGATTTGGGAAATTTTTGGTGGGTTTAGTTGGTGGCACACAGGAGAATCACATCCGCAAGTGATCCCTATACATACATATTGTATATATATGTTGGCCTAGTTGAGAGGGCTTATTGTCACGAATTTATCAGTGAGTTAGGGATTGCTTAGGAAAACTTGTCGCTTATGATTTATTTAAATGTTTCTATAATTTGTTAGCCAAGAACTTAATAGAAAGTAATTGCATCAAAAATTAAGGTCTACATGTTCATGATATATACCTGTATGATAGCCATGACTTTGACTTTTTGCTTTGGTCCTTTTTTGCTAGCCGTTTTATTGCTCGACAGCGAAACCAATTTCGCAGATAATTTGAAAATTTTCACCATAATATACTCAATGCTATTTCATTATCCATCGATCCCGAGGTGTGCGAAAATCGCCGAGCACGTAGTGTCTGAAAAATATTGATATGTGTGCGTGTGCCTGTGTGTTTGTGTATGTGGCAACTAAATTTGCATATGTATGGGGGGGGGGGCGTGGGAGTGATGGTTCCTGTTCGTGTTTGACAATAAGTTTGTGGATCTGCTCTCCTTTTCCATCCCTTTGTGTAATGTGAGTAACACTTATCAAAAGTTTGTCGCTAACACATGCAAATTGAAATGTGCGATTTACACAGGCACACAGTCGTACCTACGTCGCTACTCACATGCACATTTGGTCACACTGTTGTCGCTTGTTCGCAGTGCTGTTTTTGTGTTTGTTGTCACACACGTACGTACGCGACACATGCAGCTGCTTCCTGCCTTCTTCGGCAAACACCCCCCATTCTCCCGCCCGCAATCGTCCTTGTCTACATGGCCTCCAACTTTCGCCCGCTTTAACACCTAACAACCAAAAAACAAGAACAATTCCTAGCCCACACATTTCTGACTATAAAATACCGTTTAATTTCATTTCACTTCTTACATACCAAGCAATACCATTTCGTTTTCTGTAGTACTTATGTTTCTTGAAAATCTAATCTAAAACAATTATGTGATGTATGATTTTCCACAAAAAAAAAAAACATAGTCGCATCCAAAGTGTATACCCCTCTACAGTCATCTACATCCAGGATATGTCAGGAAATTGTAGTCGCTGCATACTTATTACAGCTCCAGCAGGTGTCTGCCAGACAAGGACGAAAGCGGGGGTGGGATTCAAATTCAAAATTCACACACACCTGGCCCCATCCACGCCCAGAATCGCCTCCTTTGTGCATGGTACTTGGAACACGAGTTTTAGAAACAAAAGTTTTGGTTTTGGTTTCTTCGTTGTCCCAGAAGTTTGTAGAAAAGTGAAGGAAAAAGACTAGGATTAGTTAACCATGTGTGTTGTTGGCGAGGACTTATTTGCGCCACATTGTATAGGTGTTAATAATCTCAAAATTAAATTGGGGACTTTCGAACTGAGATTATAAAAGAAGTCGATCTATTCGGTAAAATCTAATTTGAGAGGAAGAAATAAAAACTTTAGATTGTTAATTAAAACCCATGTTAAACAAGGCACCCTGGCCACTTGCAGTAGTTCATATTTTCGGATGTCAATATCTAAATAATTTGTAGAACTCTTTCGGACAGTTGTAACTAATGGGAATTTGGATCATCCTCAAAGCTTTCTGGTAATTTTAAATTCTCCTATCAAACTTTTTTCCTCGCACTTTCAACGATTTTCTTCGCTATTCTCCGCTTTTCCTGTGGATAATTGCCGAAAAGTTTTCGTCGTGGCATTCAAGGAATCGCACTTTGATTTGTTGCAGCGCATTTCAGCTGATGGCGGAGCAGCTGCAATTCATTTAAGCGGATCGGGTGGTAAAAATTGCGTAATGGCATAATTATGCCTCAGCCCCATTTCTCTACCCCAGACCCATTCATCAGCAAAAGTCTGAGGCGTAATTGAGTTATTTAATGGAAAAGTTGAAGACACTATCCACAATTTAAGATGACTGGCATCCGCTGACATTTAGAATCTAGCGTCTATTGGATAATTAAGCCACTTTGTGATAGCTTTGACAGCCCTGACTTTCGGTCCTGTCACATCGTGGCCAAAGATGTGGTCCCTCCCCCAGCGAATTTGTGACGCCTCTGAGGACCCAAAAAACTGACAGTTAAAGTTCAATTAAATTCCAGTGCAATCTACCTATTTTCCCGACATTGAAATATTGAAAATTATGTCAATTGGGATTTCGATTGGGATTGTGTCGCCTGCTTATCTGACAGAATGCAGAATGCACTTCGAAACTTTTTCCGCCCAACGCTGGCAAAGTTGCTCCTTTCGATGGCCAAATGGAAATGGGGTATTGTTGGGGTGGTTGATCAACCACCGAATGTCAGCTGGAGGCCAGTTCGAAACGGACAACTTATGAGGACCTCCGGGAAAAGTAATTGGCCATGCATATGCGAAACTCAAAATGATTCAAGCGCATTTTGTAGACCAAATTGCATACGTAAATCGATGTGGAATGTGGCTAAGTGGTTGTACCAACAAATTTGGCACAAAAGTCAGGGTTCAATAATGCAAATCAAGTAATTGATCTGCAGCTGAGAATATATCATTTCATTTGTTTCAAATCGTAGGGTTACGTTTTCTGTGACATAAAAGTATTTGGTTAGATATTTTGCATGTCACTATTAGCAATAATATTATTATAAAACTGTATTATCTGCGTGGAAATTATATCGGTTAGCAAAATCGGTAGCCCTTAACCTTTGATGAGGCCCATTGCGATGAGGCTTTCTAAAGAAAGGTGCACATATATAGCACATAGTGCTTGCTGAAATTTTTAGTGGTCTCACTAACTCGACTTGAGTTCTTGGTGAAATGTTGTATCCCAGGGACCTGTCGCAATCTCGAGTTCTTCACAACTGGCGCCCAACGCGCGGACCCTCCTGTCACTCCATTTGGACGCTGTGGTCGCAGGAGATTCAGATTCTGCCAGGCGGTGGCCAAATGCCACCACAGCTTGTAGCAATTGTCGTACCATTTGTCAGACGAATGTGGATGACACTCCTCCTCCGAAGGACACGGCGCCTGCGCCGCCAGGACATCCCCCCGCCGGCATCTAAGAGCTATGCGTTCCACCACGTGCCCGCCATGTGGATCGCATTCGGCACATGGTGGACGGCGTTCGATTCGAACATCCACTTCGACAATTGGCAACGAGGGTTCGTCAGCAGGACATTCGGGACGGCTGTTCGGTTTTACAGTATCCAACGGCTAACGATTACGACAGGACTTCGTGTCGCTTCGTTCGAAGCTCGTGCCATTTCGGTGCCGTCGATTTGTTCGTTTTCGGTCGTCCTCGAGGCCACAGGATGCTTATTCCGGCAGCTGCATCTTCAGTTGATCAACGTCGGCGCTGTCGGCTGGTTGAAAAACAGTCAAACGGAACTCGAAGCTGCACTCTCGGAATACTCGCGTCTTTAAGAAATAATTATTAATATAAAAAAAAAAAAATACTCTAAAGCATATACATTTGGGTGAATATTTTTTTTAACATTTTTTTAGTGCAGTGAAACTGTTTTTTTTTTCTCCGCGTGACGATCGCAAATGTGTTTGTGTTTGTGAAGTTATTGAAACCAAATGCCAGTCTCGGCGAAACGCTTACTTCGGAATTTTCAGTTCACCAGCTGCGATCGGAATGGCAAAATGTTGATTCACCTGCTGCTCATCGTTTCGCTTCTGGAAGGTAAAAGGATCATTAGATCATTAAAAAAATATCGAAAAACGGATTGTACAAAATGTTGAAAACTATTGCGTGTGTTCTTGATTAATACAATATTTCGAATTGAAAATAAAAAAAAACCCAAGGCCGAAAAGAAATTCCTTTACAATTCGAGTAAATTGATTTTTGGTCTGTCATAGTTTCTTCATAAATTCTTCACCTAGAAACTGTTAAAAGTTTCCGACAAACTTATTACCTATAAAGTAAAGTACTACTTAAAAATCGACGCTGATAATAATACTAAAAAGCTGGAAAATGGTCATAAATAAAATATTCTCTTATTCAAAGTTTAATTTGTTTTAGTATGTAATATTTTCAAAGCGGATCGTTTTAATTACCGTCGGTCCGCTCATTTAAAAAGAATTCAGAAATATTCTGCATCAATTAAAAATAAAAATTTATCAACTATACTTCAGTATAAAAATCTGTTAAACTTGTTCAATCAGCTGAAAACTTAATTTTTGGTGCTGCGTAATGCAACCAAAGTATTACATTAAAAAAAAATTCAGATCTGGTCAGTGAGCTGGCTTTTGGCCTGATCCGTTTGAAGAGTGCTTATAGGAGTTATCGGGAGCTTATCAGGTGTTTATCGTAGCCGCATTCTGCCCGAATGCAACCCTGCAATCAGTGTTGTGCAGCGACGGAAACGGAAATCGAACGGACGGACGCAATCCGGCGGGAAAGCGAACGCAAACCGACTTGATAATTGTTTCGCCGTATTGCGGCGCCCTATTGAAACCCCTAAATGATAGGTAGAGCGGGGAAAACAGGCGATTAATAACTGCTGGAGACTGCTTAATGCACTGTCATGGATACCATTCTCCATATTGCATTTTGCCCGCTGCATTGTTGCCATTGCCATTGGGCATTAAAACGTATAAATAACAAACAAATAAATAAATAAACAAAAGACAACGCGCAACATCGAAAACTGAACGCTGACCATTCAATGGCGATTTAATTGACTCACTCATCCACTTACATTTACATTTACATCTGCACTCACATTTTCAGAACTGATCCCACTGATATCAGGATTCGAGCCAAATCTGTTCAACGCGATTACAGTATGTTTCGAAACTATAGAGCGGCTTAAAACACAATGATAGCCGGTAATGATAGTAAATACAATTTTTATTAAGATTTTTAAAATGTTTGTTGAACAAATGTTTGTCTCTTTCATTAAAACTACCTTCAGATGTCGTTTAATTTTAGCGATACACTGTCTGGTCACTGAATCGTGCGCACATATTTCTCGCCTCATTTTAATTGTGCAAAAATTATGTTTTCACCTTGCCCACTTTCCCGCCGTTACTCCCTCCCCCCCCCTTACCACAATATTCCCTGGGCAAATTTTCACCTGGCCGCCGGTGATTGCTGTTCCGATTGTCTGACCATCGTATGATAATTATAAAAAATGAAGTGCCAAATTGTTCACGTCGGCGCGACAATCACAAATACTTTCCTTCCTCGCATTAAATATTTACGGCACGGTCTTTATTGTTTGCGATTCAGTCTAAAAACAGTTGGCCCATTGTTTTATTCCCCAGTCAATGTGGTTAAATCGTATCATTAATTTTGATTCGCTTGGGGCTTTCCGAATGGGCCGAAGTAGATTTTCCAAAATCGGTGGGGCTGTTAACCGAACTAATTCCGAAATCAGCTTTATTATGACTCAATAAAACTTTAATAGACAAGCCAGCACTTATAAGAACAATGCGTGCTAAACTGTTTATTATGGCATATAAATTGAGAACCGAATACTTATGCAGTTCAAAATGCTTGTACCAATACCAAAATGTTTGTACAAAATCGTTTTAAAATATTACAATTCGCTTAATATTAAAGGTTATTTAAAATATGAACCGACCAGCCTTTGGATCAAAATCTATTATTTAACACGTGTCAATGGTGCGAAAATGCCTCGACAAAACCTCAGGAAGTCCAACTAGTAGCAAAACTATTCCCATAATGTTGATAATTATGCATGGACGTGGCCCACGCTTCGTGGGCTCGGTTCGCATAAATACGAAATACATACATACATACATGCATGCAGATGTGCATATTTAAAGCACTTAAATCACGGCAAACAATAATTCCCATGCGACGATAATGCCGCAGATGGAAATGCTGGATGTAGGATGTAAAATGGCAGTTGATAATGATAAACATAAAAGTGAAAATAATTTTCAATTACAGCAACATTAATAACCGATAATAATCCTAAGCAAATATAATGTGCATGTGCGTGTTTGTTACTGTGTGTGCATATCAATGATATGCAAATTAATTGCCAAACACCGACACCCACCGCCCCGCCCCCCAAGGACCACGCCCGCCCACCGGATGTGAAATGTAAGCTAAACCGCAGTATGGCCAAATGGCGGGAGCGAGATAGCGCCATTAATGGCCATTCTGTTGCCGTCCCACGAGTGACTTAATTGATACCAACAGCACCGGCCGTAACCACGATTTTTTGCACGCATGCACGGTGAAATAACAGAAAAAAAAAATATGCTTCTCTCACTTCAATTATTATTTTTGATAATTGCTATTTATAAATATCATTAATTTTTCATTAAATCCGCCTCCAAAATCCTTGAGACTTAAAATTCTTCCAGTTAAAATTGCGTACTTTTAGATTCTTGTGGCACTTGAAAGTGTCATCATTTCACATTATTATGTTTACTGTGTATTATGCACTTCTTTTTTCAAGTTTTAACTCACAACTCCCTTTATCCTGCACTTATCATTTTTTTCTTTTTGTTTTTTTTTTGTCGGCGGTTCTTTGGCTTTTAGCGCCTGCGGTCAGCGAGAAAAGCCGCAGACGGAGTTACTATTTTTTTGTTCGCCGCTTTACTGCGAGAAAAGTTGCCCTATGCCGAAAAATGCACGTAATTTGTAATTAATTTTATGTGACGCCCAAAGAATAAAATTCGAAAATAGGCGAGAAAGAAATTTTTTGGATTGAAGTAACCGAATCGCAAGAGGATGAGAGATGGAATTGAAGGTTTATTAAAGTTTTGTTGATTTGTTGAACAGCAATAACCAAAACAATATTAAATAAATTTTTAAATATTTTGTAATCGAAAACGAAGAGAAGGACCTGTCTTCTCGGACGGAAAACTTTGTCAATTATAGGGCAACCCTTTTCAAAACACAAAAAAAAAATATTGCAGGAAAGTGTGAAACAGAAATCTAGACACAATTAATTGCGCGACATTTGTCAGGGGAAAAAAGGGGAGAAGAAATTTAAATTGAATTTTCGTCGGGGAAAAGTGTAAGTTCAGTCGAAAACGATTTGTAAAAATGCTAATTTTAATGCCAACCGACAGTCAATTTGCCGGCTTTTTCTTGATGCCGTTTTTTTGTTTTTTTGATTTTTTTTTTTTTTTTCTTCTCCCAAGTCATTTGTTTGTCTTGGCCAAAGCATGACTTTAAGGCCAAATTCGTTCTTTGTTTCAGCTTAAGTTTGTAGCAGGCTCGGTTTTCTTTGGGTCTGGAAACCAACTCTGTTTGGCTTTCAAATTTGCCATTATCACCTATCATTGGTGCTTTGCCACTGGATTTGTGGGCCTGTTCAAGTGTGAGGTCATAAAAAACGAAGGGCCAGAGAAAAGGTAGCATGGCATACAGTGAGAGAAACCATTGAAACCTATATTCGTTGCGAGCTGCGGTGGTTTACAATTTCGTTACTTGTACCAGACGCTGTTCTGTACTGTAATTTATTTCTTTTAGTGCAGAAATCAGAGTTCCTGGTCTCCAGTCCCCACTGTCATTCCCATGCAGATTGGCATCTTTGTATCTTTGAATCGGATCGTGTGTGTTTACCTTGCCACCCACATATATAAAGCCACCCAGGCAGCCACCCAAATCTAATACGTTTCCTTGCTTAACTTTTGCCAATGTGTCCCGAGCCATAAATTTGCGTCGGCAAATCCTCATTGTCGTTGTGTGATTTAAACTTTTTTCGAAGCAAATGCGAAAAGGCGCCTCGGGATGTGAGCCAAAAATTGACAAGACGAGACTCGTAATGGTGGAGCCGAAAATTGAAATGAAGGCGCAGAGATTTATGAGGCGGGGGACCTGGATTTCCTGTATTTTGAGTGGACCAAGCACGGGGGTTAATTGACTCTGGCTCCTCTGGCATCTGAAAATGCCCGGCAGAATGGCTCCAAGGAGGCTGACCCACGACCAAAAGTCAGGCCAAAGTTCACAAACAACTGGATGAGAGTCATCGAGTGGTGGACTGCAGGGGGGGGGGGGAGGTGGTTGGTGAAGCGGCGACAAGTTCATTGGGATTGGCACAATGCTGGAAAACATCTTTGCCTGCATGCAGACTCTACGACAGATTGACAAACAAGCCGCAGTCAGCCAAGCAGCAACAGCATTTGCCATTTGCCATTTGCCGGAGGTGCGAGGGGCCAGGCTTCACTGTACCGTCCGCATCCAACAACACTTTAGCTTTGAGGGGGGGTGGTGCTCTTGCCCGCCGAGTGGGTTGCAAGTTTCCGACACCAAATCTCTGAGTTTGCTGCACTTGAAACTTAACGCACAGATTTGGCTATAAAATTAATCAGCAACTTATTTGCCAACTCTATAATGTGCTGATACTTTTTTTTTTGTTTTATCAATAATGAATACGATAAGCTGCAAAATTAATAACCTTCCGGCTTAACAATGATTGACATTTGAAAAAGGTTCGACCACCAATTGTGCAATAAAATCTTCAAAGAAATATAAATATTTCCTGCGCTCTTTAACTGCAGCCGTAAATTTACTTTTTAAATTCCGACATTGTTTCTCACTGACGGCTTTGCGGGTAATATTAACATTTAATTTGCCAATAAATCAATAATGAATTCAATCAATGCGATCTCGAACAAAATGCAGTGCAGCAATTAATTCGCCAATGAATGCATTCAATTCCCTTGTCGGAATAAATTTACTTGAATATTTTTAACTTGTGGCCGGCAAATAGATTATCCAGATTATCAACTCTAGAACTTACTGGGTCTGCGTTTTTGCATTTGGCAGGCGGCACACACACACATAGTCACCGAAAGTGCGATAAATCATGCCTTTGGCCAATTGAGTCAATTCAGCACATTCCTCAGCACAACTCGCCCTGCAACACTTAAACGCATATATATATATATATATTTCTACACACAATACCCGACCCGATCTCCGGCAATCCGTTGGTGAGCCAACGGTACTGTCTATAAATATTTAAATTTCAAGTTTGCCAAAAGTTTTTTGCATGCATTACGATGATGTAGACGGCGGTGAAGCGGGATTCTCGGGTTTTTTTTTAGGGGGGCGGGGTGGAGTTTGCGGCCAGGACAGCAGTCGTGCGTACGGTAGTCGCTGTCTGGTGAATCCCTTCGATCCACTCTATAAAATTTCTTTCGTACACCTTAAAGGGGTACCTCGAATTCTTCATCTTCATTCTTCAATAGCTTGCTTTTTTTTTTTTAATCTATCAAAAATACATAAAAGCGTTATAACTTTAAAATTGGCCATTAGATTAATATTCGTTATTATCTAAAAATATTCCGCAGAAATGAATTTGTAAGAGTATTAACCGTCTTCACTGTCTTACTTGCACTATTTGCGTATTTTTTTCTCTTGGTTTACGGCCTGGAAAACTTTTTTGCAGCACTTGCAAGTGAAATGTTTGATTTTCGATGATTCAATAAATTATTTATATTTGCGTATGCCGCCCCGTGCCCGAAACCGTTCCCGTTTTCCGTAACCATATCCGTGCCCGTTGTCTCTCGTCTGTCCTCATGCCCGAGCTCCGGATTCTCGTTCTCTTCGCGGAGAGTCAAAGTGCCGTAGTCGTAATCCCAGGCAGCCGGATGTCGATCTTCAATTAGCCGCCGCAGCTCTTTAAATTGTCTGCCGCCGGTCGTCTGGCATAGTAAAGTTGTTGGCAAGGCCGGAATGCAGTGGGTAGTTGGGTGGTGAGCTGGTTAGCTGGTGGGTAAAAGGCTGGTTACGGGGCACATTTAAAAGCGATAAATCACGGACTTTTTGGCAGACGCAACATGGGAGGCGGGCATGGTATTTCTGGGGGGGGGGGGGGATTATTTCGCAGGGAAGGGCCTTGAATGCATTGCCAGTGAACTGGCGCGATATCATTAACTGCCATGCACACACACACACACACAGAGAGCCAGAAAAACACACACCGCTGCACTCTAATCTCGCTCTCCGTTTTTTTTTCTCATCCTTGCAGCAATTGGCGCCTTTCAGCCGGAGTTCGTGGAGAGCATTTCCAACGTGTCCGTGGCCGTCGGACGCGATGCAACCTTCACGTGTCACGTCCGACACTTGGGCGGCTATCGGGTAAGTCATCAGTTAACGCCAGTGCACTGGAAATCCAGCATGCATCGAACTAAGTATTTTCCAAGTGTTTGTCATGTCGAATTTAACATACTTTCCAATAAGGTGGGCTGGCTCAAGGCCGACACCAAGGCCATTCAAGCCATCCACGAGAACGTAATCACGCACAATCCTCGCGTCACGGTCAGTCACTTGGACCAGAACACGTGGAATTTGCATATAAAGGCGGTTTCCGAGGAGGATCGCGGCGGTTATATGTGCCAACTGAACACGGATCCGATGAAGAGTCAGGTGAGTTGATTTGCTAATCAGTAAGATGCACTGACTGACGTATACTTAATAAAATTACGTATACGCACTGTAGTTCGTTTAGTTTTTAATATTGATTACTTTATGGGCGCATTGAAACTGAAGAGAACGATTGAACAATTATATTCAAAAAAAAAAAAATTGGAAAATTGGTTGTATAACTATGATTAGTTTTCTGCCCTGCTTTTCAATTCATATCTCATATATGTATGTACATATTGTTCGCACGACCCTCAATCGGTGAATGTGCACGTTGTGGTGAAAATGATATTCCCATTTTCCGATCCATTCTTTTCATGCGGCATTAAACGGTGGAGGAAAATGCGAATGCATTGAGCTGTTGTACTTGTACCGCTGTTATTGTTTGTTTTCCACCATTTCCCCCCCTTCGATTTCCCACATTTTCCACCTACTTATTCTTCTACTTGTTCGGGGGAAAGGAAAGCGCAGCAAATCGAAAGCGAAAACTATGCGAAAACTGTGGCGAGGGTGGTTGGAGAAGGAAAATGTTGGGGCATATAAATTGGCAGCATCATGCGCGCACACATATAAACATTTTTTTTTGTTTGTTTGTGTGCGTATTTGCGGCATGTGTGCGTGTGTGAATGGGTGTGTCCGCTCACACGTACACTCGTGTGTCCAGCGAAGTGAAGTTTATGGTGCCAATAAAATGTATTTCATGCTTCCTTAATTTTTATTTGCACTTTTACGCTCTTCACAATAACAACAACGGCAGCAGGGTCAAAGTGCACCGCACTGCCTGCCCCCCCCCCCCCCCCCCTTCCTTTTGGCACACCCGCACCGTCCCGTCTTAAACTATTTACCTTGGCTTAGTTTATTCCTAGTTTATTCGACATCACTTCGCTTTACTCGCCATATAAAACACTTTGCCGTTACTCCTGCTTTACGAGCCACTTGCATAATCAGCCAAGGGTACACTGGAGAAAAAAAGTATACAATCATGGTATAGTTAGTCAATGTATTTCAATATATTTTTTTCTATATGTTACTCTTTTATATAAAACAAGTGAGCAATGCAGATTGAGTTATTATTTTAGAATTTCACGGTTCATTAATACAAAATTATAAGAATAAGAGTATATCAAGAGATTAAATTGCATTAAGAAGTATAGAAAGATTTGGGATTTTCTCGCCGTGCACTGGGCTGTGCCCTTGTCCCTTTAGTAATTTGTGATCATTTAAGTGAGTGGAATGAAATCCGGTGCGTGCTAATGTTTTTGTTGGCTGGTATCTTATATATATATATATATTTTTTTTTTTTTCTTATTTTTGGTAATTGTAGATTGGCTTCCTGGACGTCGTGATTCCGCCGGACTTCATCAGCGAGGACACCTCATCCGATGTGATTGTGCCGGAGGGCAGTTCCGTGCGATTGACATGTCGGTGAGTATGTACCGTATATGGTTTTAAATTGTATCCTAGCATTCGTGGGGAATTATTAAAGCACTCTACTTGTTTTAATAAATAGTTTAATAGTAGATCATTTAACAGGATATACCGATTCAATCGTTTCCAGAAATAGGAGTATCATTACATCAACTATTTTCTTATTGACTTAAAGTAATACCCAGTTCAGTTTTGACTTTAGCTGTTAAATGCCAATCTACGTTTCCATCTTTTCCATCTCAACTTTCATTCTCCTTCCGTGTAATAATGTCAACAAATTAAGTGACACTTCATTTCTCTTGATTTAGCACCGAAACTCCTTGGCCACCCTAGGACTAAGCCCGACGACGGGGTATGCTAGTTTTCCGAACAAGTTGAGTCCAAGCCAGCAGGGATTTCGCCTAGACTTCCTTCTTAAGTTGCGTACTTTTTGGAGCCATTTAAAGAGGTCTTGCGACATTAGGGTATTACGAAAAACCGTCTCTAATTTGTGTTCTTGGTTTTTGGGGTGATATTTGTTGGCTGATTTATGAACTTGACCGCAACCACGAAGTGTTGCTCTCTTTTTTTTTTTTTTTTTTTTGTTCAACGATTTAACCGCAAAATGATGAAACGATGGCGATAAGCGCACTTTTCCCGCTTTTCCATGTGTTAATGTGCGAGTGTGGAAAGCTATTAGAGGACTTGTCTGCGAAATTCCTCTTTTGTTTTCTGTTCATTTTTAATGCCACTTAGTGCAAATCCCTTAAAATGAATTCAACTTTTGCGTAACGAGCATTAAAAGCATAGACTGGTAAACTTTAACAAAATTAAACCTTCCTGTTGAGAGTTATTGAAATATTTACATGGTTTTGCGAAGGTACTTGAATAGAAAGAAATAGAATACTAGGTAGTAAATTTGGCGAACGAAATTCAACGTTTCATTCTAAAATAGACAGTCATAATTCCCTTAAAATTTGTTAGATTAAAGACAAAGGACTTCCCTTAAACAAACCCAAGAAGGTCATTTAGCGAGGGCCACTTTGAGAGTTGTTGAAATAAGTTGCTGAACCGTAGTGAAATTTGCTTTGTCTAGCCGTCCTTGGGCCATGCAAATTGCACTTAGTTGGGCTAAAAAAAAAAAAAAAAAAACAGAGAGACTGTCTTGGCCCGACTAAACATGGCCAAGAAACTGCCGCTGACTGCTAACTGTTGTTGGCCCATTGTATTGCTCATGTGTATAGGAGTTTCTGTGTATCTGTGTTCTGGCTGATTTTCTTTTTAGCCATTTTGCATCTGTTTGCGGCATCATAAAAATTTACCACACCCGTGTCTGGTTTGCTGTTGAACAACTGCTGTCTTAACACGCATCTCCACGACATACCCACTACTGCTTGATATTGAAGGGTATGTTGTCTAGACGATTGCTAGATTTTCGTTTTCTAGGACATTAAAAGTGTTTGGGTACATTATTTATGGGTATAATTTAAAGATTTACCGAAGCAGATCCAGATATTTATCAATGAAATATTTTTTACGATATGATATCTATTATAGAGAGAGAGAGAGAGAGTCGAGATGTCGATCAATGTTTCGAAGGGTTTTCAAAGTGCACCACACACTTGAGCGCCTGCTGGCTTCAAGCGTTTTGCCTGCCCGCTTTTCCGCTTTCCCGCCCAGCCTTTGCAATTGCACAAAAGTTTTTGCTTCAACCGAGGCACAATGGAGTCGGAGTCCTTTGGCTGAGAAGCATCGTCATATTAAATTTAATAAGCCACTGAACTTGAATATTTTCCATTTGGCATCTCGGCACTTCCATTTGGCGTTTCCCATTTCCATTTGCCATCAACATTGTGGGGGCGTGGCCAGTTGGTTCATGGTTTATGGATTCCCTAAATGGTTTCCGATCTTGAGGTGCTTGAGCCGCAGTTGAGAACAGAAAGTGTTAACTGAAAAGCAGCCAATTTGAATTCAAAGTGCGAGCATAGGTAAATCCATTTGTGGGCATTTTTGAAATAAAACTATTAGTTCCCAATTTCTTTTTTTTTTTTTTTGGATTCCTCACTGTACTCTTGTCGCATTTGTTGCATTTGCAGGGCTCGCGGTTATCCGGAACCGATTGTCACCTGGCGCCGCGAAGATGGCAACGAAATTGTCCTGAAGGACAATGTGGGCACTAAGACCCTAGGTAAGTATCCAATTTGCAGGACATTTGCGCTTTTCCAGGCTAAATGTATATTTATTGTTCCCGCCTTCTCGTTTCCGCACACCTGCAGCGCCCTCTTTTCGCGGCGAGGTGCTAAAGCTATCAAAGATCTCGAGGAACGAGATGGGCTCCTATCTGTGCATCGCCTCCAACGGAGTACCGCCATCGGTCTCAAAGCGCATCTCCCTCAGCATACACTGTGAGTATTTGCCACCTTCGTTCTGGCACTGCGCCATTAATTAGAGCAGCCTGCGGTTGGTCAACTCTTTTCGGTGTCGGTGTTGGTATTGCATCCCCATCCAAGCCCATCCAAGCCCATCCTTCGCTGCATCCACATCCGCAACCCGTCACATCATCTACCCCATCTACGCCATCATGAACATCAGTCAGCCAGCTGGGTTTTGGCCACGGCAGCTGTGGCGTTCGTACACTGCGATTTTTGGGTAGAGGTGTGAACAATTGGATTACAATTAAAAAGTTCCCATTACAGTATGGATCATTTTCGGTCCTTCAATGTTTATATTGCTAAATATTTTAACGAAGCGGGCTGCTAACTTTATTTGAATTTCGACGACAAACTCCTTCGTTTCTTCGGTGTACGAAAAGCTATCGAGGTAGCGCAAGGAGTAAATGGGCGAATAATGCGGGGGCGGTGTGATAAAAGGCAAACGCCAGAAGACAGAAGGTAAACTCGGGCTGCTCTATGTGCCGTGCTAACTCGATTGTCCTTGTTGTAATCCGTTTAAATCCTGTCACTGATACCGGGCATTACCTGCTTCGTCTTTGCTTGTTGTTTTTTGTTTTTTTTTTTTTGTTTTCTTTTTTTTTTTTTTGCAGGTAGAGATGGGTCTGCCCCTCTTTGGTGGGCCACAGCTTTTTTGTCAAACTGTCTGCAGCACGTGCTCTGCTCCTACTCCCATTTTCCTTCTATTTTTCGCAGCTCCCCTTTTTGCCAGCTTTACCCATCGTTCTGCCATCCCCACCCATGCACTTTTGACTCCACTGCCATGTGGCAGTTCACTCAATCATCAAGGCAGTCACAAGAGGTGTGGCAAGGGCGGCTTTGTGGGTGGCACTGCGTTTGTTTGTCCTGCCCCTGCCCCTGCCCCTGTCTCTCTCTTTCTTCATCGCCCTATTTGATTTTCGGATCGTTTTACAGTGCAGCACTTCTTCTTGGAGTCCACCCTAGGAGTTAGGTGGCAAAATCACGCCTCTTAACATTTTGACATTGTGTTAATGCGGTCTTTAAGCGGCACTGCGTCCATGTGTGTCGGCACAACTTTAACCTTTCGCCTAGAAACAGATTCAATAGCCATTCAATGTACTATAAGAAGTACATTACATTTCACTTTTATATTTAATCTTTTTAACTCTTTTGTAATCCACTTGGTTCTTTCAGAACTAGATATTATATAAAGTTATGCCAATAGGCTTTTTACTGATCAAGGGTGGCAAATGGTAACTTTGCATTTTAGAACCTAACAAGTGTATGTTTTGCAATAATTTCACGATTTGGATTTCAATCAGAGGACTCATTTTTTTTAAAGAGTATTACTGTGGTCGCAAGCATTTGAGTGCAATCTTTTGGACCGCTTGTCAGCAGTAAACAGTCACTGGTTAGCAGTTATCTGCAAGAAGCAGCCGAGGCAGAGACCTGGGAAAACTTTTTGATCAACTCGAGTAGCGAGTTCCCCGCGTTTTGCCCTGATTTCCCTGCAACCATCCACTGTACCCCGTGTTTCCGGTGCGTGTTTACTTTTCCTGTTGCCATTTTGCAACAACTTCCTTGCAATTTGTTTGCCAAAGAGTTGGTGGGTCCGGAAACTTTTGGTGGAGTCAGTTGCACAAGATGGTTCAGTTGCAGATGCCTTGCCGCTGCTGCAAGTAGCTGATAAAAATGCACGGCTAAAAAAGTGATCATCTTGTGGCTGAGAAGAAGATATATGTATATTGTAAAGTTACAACCACACGTGTTTCTAGTGGCTTTTCACCTTGCATTGTTTTGTATAGCTGAAAGATCTTTTTGTGACTTTATTCTTTATTATTCTACTTTAAAGTAGGACACACTTTTTTGCAGTGCTTAAGTCTGCCGCATTTCGTCTTTCCCGCTTCCGTTGCACTGTGTTTTCCGTTCGTCGGCCTATTAGCCGTTTCCCCTAATTAGCTGCACCTATGGGATGTGCAACAGGAACTGGCAGCGTGCTGCATCCCGGCAGCAACATGCAACATCCCGCGCGCAGACTGCCATGTGTGACACTGTATCTTTAACCGGACTGGAAATGCCATCTTTGTCCTTATTTTTCAGTCTTGGTCACGAGGCACGTTTGGTTCCCTGCCTGCCATGCCTGCTTCACTTTTTGTGCAACGCCCCCGTCATGAATTGTAAATCGAAACGACACAGGAAATAAACGCAGCAAAATGAGAAAAATCACGTTCGTTTGAAAGCCACCAAAAGAGTGGAAGAGTAGAGAAAAGAAATGAAACCGACAAACTAGGACCAACTTTCCTCAGAGATCACAGCGCCCTTAAAGCGTCAGATCAGATCATTCGGGGACTTTATTATCCTTTCGATGTATGTTTGTCACTCAGGCAGTTTAGGTCCAATCCTATGCCCGTGAAGCGCACTGTAAGCCGACTAACCGCTTACAGCACGCCTGGGTTCAGAATTTTTGTCACCTTCGGCCAACTCAAGCTCTCTAAAAACAATTGCCCGAAATGCGAGTCTGGTGCTCCAGATTGCTGGGAAATTTTTAGGTTGAAAACTGGGCAAATTCGGGGCGACAGTTGGCAAGGAAAAGAGAGCACATGGGAAAGGTGGGTGGATGGGGTTGGGCGTGTGGCAGCAGTGGCAGGAGTGGCAGCAGCTGACGACGTCATTAGTGCATATTTGTGGCTTTGTTTGCCGCAAAAGCGAGCGAGCTGCAGAGCAGGAGCACCTGGCCAAATGGCTGAATGGCCCAAAGGTGAAAGGTGAAAGGTTGAAAGGTGGCCGTTGGCCAGGCAGGAACATGCTCAGAATAATCATTGCAAAATTGCAAATCGCCCAGCGAAAGTGCCGAGGGACTGCTGCAGGTCCTTTATCCAGCATAAATGCACTGAGGATAGACCCTAAATGTGGCAAGTTTCCAGGACACTTGCCCAATTCACGGATCCCCCGATCCACATATGGATTAAAGCAGCGACAGTCGGTCTAGGAATCACCTTAAAATCGGCCAAAAGCTGGCGACTTTGCCCTTTTTCACTTGGAAAAGTTATGCCATATATTGGAAAATTATAAAACATCATGATTAAAATGTAAACATTAATTCTCAAATTTACTTGTCTTTGCACATTTTGCAATCTATTCAAAGTCAAACAAATTAATACACCTAATATAGTATTGTTTATAAAATCAATTGTCGCTTTATAAAGTTATAAATTTATAGTGTTTAGTGCTTGCATATTGAAGATTTTAAAAAATTGATTATTTTTGGCAAGAAGCAAAATTGCAACCTAGTTATTTTATATGCATAAATGAAATTTAAGAGGGGCTAAACACAAGCGGCTGTAGAGATAGTTGATGGCTCAGACAGAGCGCAGTCGGCCATGTAAATCAATTAAAATCCTCTGGCTGGGAAAGTCCTTGCGCCAGGACGAAACACGAAGTTGCACGCTGCTGGACCAGCAATCAACTATCAATGCACATGGCCGCAAATGTCTTAAGGGCAGGGGCATGTGGGTAGAAGGAAAATGGATGAAGACAATGTGCAATCTGTTAGCTGCGGGGCAGGGTACTCGCATTTCGGTCCACTGGCAGGTTTTACAAAACCACCAATTTTGGTCAGGACCCCAGCCCCGAAATGCCAGTCCCTTTAGGACCCGGACTAAGTGACAATAAATACGAAAGTTGGGCCATCGGCAAAAGAGTTGTCAATGCAGCACCGTTCGACGTCCTCTGCATGAACTGCATTCTGATGAGTTCTGGAAAATGAGTGCAGAAATTTTGGCGGAGGGAAGTCGGGCGAGGAAAAGCGGGAAAAGCCAGGAGAGCGCACACCATCAAATTATGCCACACTCAATTGGCCCTCAAGTGCGCTAGCCAACCTTTGTTCAGCCCTCAAAGGGAGTCCTTTTTGAATGGCCGATGATGGTTGCCACATTGAATGGCATTAGGTAGCATACACAGCAATGTGTATAAAATATTATTATCAAACGTAATATATCGATTTTTGTGTGCTTCCCGCAATGCGATCTTATAGAAGTGGCTTTATTCTAAAATTCCATTTTGAATGTTAATGTGCATTCATTTAATTTGGAACAAATATCATTTGTAAATTCGTTTTTGTTAACGGTCTAAAATTATAAAATATAACAACATTGCATCGCACAAGACAAGATCAAAATATATAGTGATGGGGATATTTGTGATCACCCAGCCCTAAGGTTTCTTGATCAATTGAGTTCTTCTTCCTTCCCAAAGGATCCTTCGTCCTTATCAGCCCCCTCGAGTTCCCGCTTGATCGGATTACCGATTCGTACATTGATGATCCTTTGCTTGTCCTTGCGGCTATGTCCCTTTAATGACTTAACAGTGAAGCCGAGGACAACGCAAGCCACAGTGGCCACGCCCACGCACATCAGAGCCTTGTGGGCGGGGCGCAGATTGCCCAGATTATTGCCCAAGTTCTCCAGGCTGCCCAATCGTCCCAATCCTTTGGGCGCAACTTTAGGCAGAAGTGCCAGCTGATCCGTCAAGTTGGACAGAAACTTTGAGTAGTCCGACATCCTCGACACTGCAGGCAAATGTAATCATCCAAATTAATGACAATCATTATGAATGGGAAATATTAGATGATTGATATTTGATTGATATTTGAGATGATCAATGAAATGTTTATAAAAAACATCATAAATGTGTTGATTGGATTTGGTAAACTCTAGAGAGCATAATTACTTTAATCGAGCTAACCAATCTGAGCCAATTTGATGGCTTCAAGTAAGAACACCTCACCGTGCTGAACCACCTAACTCATACGCAAACCTTCATCTCGTTGCAGTTCATCCGGTCATCCAAGTGCCGAATCAATTAGTCGGCGCACCACTTGGCACTGATGTCCAAATCGAGTGTCACGTCGAAGCCTCGCCCAAATCAATTAACTACTGGATTAAGGACACGGGTAAGTGAGTGCGAGCGGGTGCCGAGACCAGTCTGCCGATATATATATATACATATATATATGTACGGTCATTTATATATGTATATATATGCCTATACGGACAGATGGGTACACACATCTATGCAGATGTCGGGCTCCGGGGCCGAACGCATCATTACTCCAACATCGATTCGAATCGAAGCGCTTGGCATTGTCATTAGTCAGTTGTCAGATTGCGGCACGTTCGCTCGTTGCAGGTGGTGCAGTTTGGTGGCAATGGTCCGGGGATTTCCAGTACTCGAAAGCGGACTGTTTACCCCGGAATATCTAAATTTCATGTCTTTTTAGTACGCCTGTGCGTATTCTTCTAGTTGAGGAGAGGTCACACAAGAACTGATTCTATTCAAAACTTATTTAGTTTTCACTCACCCAAGTTTCCACAGTAGAGTTTCCTTGGGGAAATGTTCTTATTTTTCAACAAAATTATTTCAGATGTGCACTATAGAAGAAAATAAAATGAAATTAGCTTTGTGATCCGTTGGAAATATTTACATTTGACGGATTTCGAGTCACAGCTTACTTTATATTGATATGATTTCTAAGCAAGTTACGCTCTTAGCTATATTTAGAGCTAGGAAGGACAAATCATAGTAATATTATGAATGATGAATTGAATGAAAACCGAATAACATATATGAAAACCATTCATCCACCAGGTGAGATGATTGTGACATCGGGCAAGTATCATGTGCAGGAGAGCTCGCAGTCCATGTACGAGACCAAAATGTCAATGATAGTCAGGAAGTTTCAAAAGGATGATGTCGGATCCTATCGCTGCATTGCCAAAAACTCACTCGGCGAAGTCGACAGCAGTATCCGTTTATACGGTGAGTTTTTCAGCACCTCTTCATCAATGTGCACTAAACGAGGGCCGAACAGCAGAGGTTTAATAATTAAGTGCACTCCTTCGGTTTGATATAAAATACCGAAATTTTTAAAAGAGTGCTATTTAAATGTATTATTTTGGTTCAGTTTGGCAATGTGCAATATGCCTTAAAGATTTGAAATTGTTAATTTTTCTTTTGCTACAATACATTGCTATTTACCTGGCCTCCATTGTTTTGGCCTGGAATCCGCGAAATGGAACGTATTTGCACCTTTGTTTCAATTACATTTTCTCATTCGCGCCTTTGTTTTTTCGTTTTTTTTTTTTCTTTTCTTCCCGCTGCCCTACAGAAATCCCCGGACCGAATCGTAATAAAAATCCGCTGAACGGCGGCGGAAAAGGAGGTGGAGCGGGCGGAAGCCTGGATGCGGATGCCAATGACATTTTGAAGCAGAAACAACAAGTCAAAGTCACTTATCAGCCGGAGGACGAGGAGCTGCAGTACGGATCCGTCGAGGATTTCGAGGCGGAAGGCGGCGAGGGCGGGGGCCTGACGCCGTTATCGCCGCACGTTTACTACACCAGCGGCAATAAACCGGCCACACATAAGCCGGGCAACTCCGGCGGCAATCAGCATCTACATCAGCAGCACCACCATCATCACCACCACAACAACAACAACAACAACCAGCAACACAGTGGTGGGCCAGGTGGTGGCCCAACTGGCGGTGATGCGGGTTCACTTGGTGGCGAAATGGGAGGCATCACCCGCAAGCCACCGCCATATTATGGTGGCAATACGGAAGTGCGAGGCCCCATTGACAACAACGAAATGAGCTCAGGCTCCGGAGACTCGCGATTGTGTCGAGGTCACCACTTACCCATTCTTCTCCTTCCATTCGCGCGGCTCATCCTGGTCAGGAGTTGGCACTGCCGACATACGTTCTTAATGGGCTTGTCGCAGGCTTGCCTGCCCGGACTTTTGCTCAGCCTCTTATAATACGCAGTCTAATGGAACCACCAGTACATTCGACAAGAGAATCAACAACGCATCACTGCAGCGAAGAAAGAAGTGGATCGTAAGGATCGTACTACAAGACATTCAACGAGCACACACACTATCAAGCGAAAAGCTAGTTGTAGTGTGTAACACTCAGTTTAAGGATATCAACACTCATCAACACTTCATCAACACACATATGCATCCGAAACGAACACATACAATGGAGTTAATTGAACGCAGTCTAAAAACTTCGACAACGAAACATAACACACACATTAAAAGGTTTGCAATTCATTAACGATCAGATAACACAAATTATAGTGTGAAGGTCCAAGGTTCTAACTAATTCTAACAACATTCTAACCGATCGTTCAGCAACGACATTTTCACACAGACAGTTTCTCAATCGTAATGAGATCGCGTACATAAAACAAACATGTTGTAGTAGAAAATGTTAAATTGTTTATAACGTAAGTGAAAAACAAAAAAAAACAGGGATGGTAATTTGGACGCATCCATATTTAGTGAATGTATTTGACGCAAGAATTTCTAGTGTTATTGAGACATTTTTAAGGGGGTTGCACGGTTAATGAATCACAGCTAGCCTAAGGTAAAATGGTTCCCAAAAAGCATTTACAGTGTACCGCGGGCACTGAAGAAAAATCAGATTGGGAAATTTGGGTTTTTTTTTTTTTTTTAGAGCAGAAATATGAAATGAGTTTTATACCAAGATGGCGCGATAGGAGAGAAATCACGCTTTGAAGTCCACAACTTTGATTATACTCATTATCAATCAACCCTTTTTTCTATGTTGATTTTTCTCATTTTGTATTTGGTGACTGTCACACCTTCTTGCCAATTTCCAATTTCCCAAACCGATTTACAAAACTCTTGAAAGGTCAATTAATATAGAAAAGTAACACAGAACAAGAGGAACCCAATTTCTTTTGATTTATGCTACTTCCAACTGCCTTTTGTTGATTTGTACAACTTTGATTGACACTTGTGAGGTTCCGCGAACAGGGTGTGAGTTTATGATAAATAGACCCAGAACTTTTTTCTAATTTATTTTTTTTTTTGTCAGCAGATTTGTTAATTGTGTTGCTGCTGTACCTTAAAATATAAAGACATTTCTTATTTTGATGCAAATGTTTTACACACAAACTGTGATGCCCTTTAACCCCATCATGCACAGCTTGTAACCCCTTCTTACCAACTATTTCTTGGTGTTTGCCAAAAGTTTTTCTTTCCTTTTGCTTTATTTCCCAAGTCTTTGCAGAGGAGTGTTTTTTTCTTTATTTATTTTATTTTATTTTTTTTTTTTTTTGTGGCAACGTCTTGTCTTTGCAGCTGAGTATGTGTGTGTTTATGCGTGCTATGTATGTGTGTGTGTGTGTGTTTTTTTTTTCAAATGTGTGTGTGGCAGCTGTGGGGCACAAGTTGTGGACACAGAAAACTCTCGGCTCCCATCTGCGTTGCATTTGCTTTTGATGAATTACTTGCATGTCAGTTAACCACACACACATCACACTCACACAGCTACGTTTTTAATGAAATGAAAACTTTTTGGCAAAGTGAATTTCATTGTAAGCATCCCCAAACCTCGAGACCCCCAAAAACCCAAAACAATCCGCTGCCAGAACTTAAAACTAAAATATAATACAAAAAAAAAAAAAAAAAACAAAGGGGCAGCTACAAATATACGAAACCGCCAAAAGCTGCCACTGATGATGATGATAATAAGATGCTGACAACCGCAGCAACAGCTAAATGAACATCGGCAGCCAAAAGGCGGCAAGAACCCAAATAAACATGTCGCCAAAGCCGAACCAAAATGTGGGAGTGTCTTAGTTACGTTGCTACAAAATTACACGGAAACCCATGAAAAGGGAAGCCAAGCAGCAACGGACAACATCGAGAACTAGTCAACCGGCAGCAACACTTTTCCTGAAGTTGCAACTTGCTGTTTCTACTGCTGCTACTGCTGCTGTTGTTGCTGTTGCTACCATTGTCCATTGATGATATTGTTGCTGCTCGTGTTTATGTTTGTCGGCCTTCTCATGTTGCTACAGGAAAAGCTCTTCCATGCTAACGCCCACGTTGGGCGCCAGATGTGACGAACGGTTTTCCTGCGCTCTGCTCGCTTCGAATTGCATCGGCTAGCTTAGAGAGTTTGTTTGTTCGGCCCGCTCGGGTAAAAGGTCCAACAAATGTCTGAGCAGGCTCCTCCTAACTCTTCAAGAAATCACCAGACATTCGCTGGATTTCCCCTGGAAAGGTCGCAGAAAACATCATAGTTTGATGCTGTGGACGCATGAGTTCCGAGAAGCACATGGCGATCGGCCTCGTTTTGATGCTTGATAGCGCGACTCGCGCCCTTGATTCTTCCGATCCTTCCGACTATCCTCAGTTATGTTTAAAAACTGATTTAATATTTTAAAATTAAAATTTAAAATCCAACATTTTGTTTAGGAATGCAAAAACATACGGCTTGCAAACGTAAGTTGCATACTCTTTATGGTCTTCTGATATTTAGAGCTTCAATTGAACTACTTGAACCATGTAGCCTTGAAAATCAACATAAAATCCATTTTTAGCGTTGCCACACTGACTAATTTTAGGTATGGTGTTGCTGCGGGGTTGTTGCAACTGCTACCAAAGTTGCGGCTGTTCGTTTCACTCGGGAAGTTGCTTCTGCAGCAGCTTCTTTTGTTGTTATCCCTGATGATGCTGCTGCTGCTGTTGCCACATTTGATGCTATTAAAATAGCGCATCCTTTGTTGTCCTTTGTTGCGTTGCGTAAATAGCACAACAAATATACAAATACACAGCAGCAATAATACCAGACAATCATGCACAAAAGGACAATCACAGCGTGAGAAATTATGGTGAATTCGATTTAGTTTAACTGCTATTGTAGATTTTACCAAATATTTTTCAAACATTTTGACTGTCGTTGCACGGCAACTCAGATTTATTGTACTATATAGTACTTGTAATATTTTATCCCCTTTTTTTCCAGTGTACGTGTGCATTTCGGTGCTTATGATTGTTGTGGAGCCACAGTTTGAGTTGTTTTTTGGGGCTTTCCGCGACACTTGTAATCAAGTTTTCCTGCGCACAATGGTGTGTGTGTGCGTGTGAGTCCTGCCGTCTCTGTCAATCCAAGTGTTCTCTTCCTTCGTGGGCGGGGAAAGCAGCATGTTGAGTGGGCGTGGCGGGAGGAGAAGCGCTTAATTGCTCTATTTGATGCCGTCAAATTGTATTTTAATTTCGCATTTCCCTTTTTATCATTCCTTGCTGTTGTGACTGCTGTTCTTAAGTTGGTTTTGTTTTTGGAAAAGAAAATGGGTTTTAATATGCGACGTGGAATCGCTCAAGTGCGTCTCTGCGAATTTTTCTTAAACAAAAAAATTGTTTCATAACAATTATTTTCCTTCAATGATTTTCAATGATTTTCCGAGTCATGCTCTACTTTAATAATAATTCGTAGGCACCTTCCTAGGCCAACCTTATTATCATGACTTATAACTGGCTTCGGCAAAATTTTTTGGTGTCCATTCCTTTGGCGTTCATTTTTTTTTTCAACCGCCTTTGGTTTACTGCGGCTTATTGTGTTATGCAGTGTGGCGAACTTGTATCTATTTAAATTTTGTGTGTGGCAACATGTTTATTTTATAACCCCAAGGCAAGTGGAAAATTCAGGGGGAGTTTGGGAGTTTGCTTCATGTTTGACGGAAGTTTAATTGAATACACCGCTTACTTGATGGTGGCTGGGGATTGGGGCGTGGCAGGGGTAGGGGAAAATGTACTTGTGTGCGTGTGTTGGCCGCAAAACATTTTCCGCATTTTCCGGGAAAAGACAGGACAGCAGCTCGCTAAAACAAATGGCAATCAAGTTGAATTGTTACACACACATAAAGGGGCGTTGAAAGGCGGGGGCATGGATGATACGTTGCGAAAAGTAAAAGGAAAATATATACAGCGAAAATATGAGCAACATAAGTGCGGAGTCTGTCAGCCGCTGGCTGAAATTTACTCAACATTTTTGATTTAATAATGAAATGAGTGTCGGCTTGAATATTCCTTTAAGTGTATATGTATTATGCTGAGGGTGTGAGTATGTGTTTGGTGCGCAGCCTGTGAGTGTGAGTGTATGCACTCTTGTATCCCGGTAAATGGCTTCGCTTTTTTTTTTTAATTAATTCATTGATCTCTTCTCACAAGGTTGGTTCTCAGTTTGGTATAAAAATATTTATTTGCCGATAACATTTTCCACTGATCCAGTTGGTTTACTTGCCTATTCAATACGTTTCTTTGTTTGTTGCATCACGTTTTTAGACACACCCCCCCCCCTTTTCTACGTGTTTTGGCTAAAGCCAATAGCCCAGCTTGAACCAAATTTTTGGCTTGCAGCCGTATCTTTTCATCAGTTTGTGATGACTGCCGGGCGGCCGAGCAAGAAATAAAATTAAACAAATACGAGATAACAAGCCACTCCAGCAGCAGAAATTCAATTACAGCTGCTTCAGGTTGCTGGTTGCAACTAGCAAGTTGCATGTTGCTCGTATGTGTGAGCAGCACTCGAAGAACGCAGGACGATGGACTGAGTTCTCAGCAGTACTTCTCAGCGCTCGGTACTCGGGCCTTTAGGACACTTGACACTGGGCCCCTCTGGCCACATGCTCGAATTGATTTAATTGAAATTTTATTCGAGTCCTGCTCGGAGACCCATTGTGCAACAGTTGTCCTGCTGCAGTATCCTTTGTGCATTTGTTGCATTTTAATTAAGAGCTGCTTTGTACTGTCGCTGGAACAATAAAACCAAATCTAGCCACAACGTCTAAGCAACCCCCTGCGCGTATATATATATATATATAGAAATTTAGGTGGTCATACCGTTATGCTCCGAATAATAGTAATGCCCTAAATATATTGGTTCAGTTTTTCTGAAAACGCTATCAGTTCTGTAGAGTATTGAAAATACTTTCTACAGTTTATTTGTAAAGTAAATCGTTTTTTTTTTTTTTTTTGATCAATCATTTTTCAAAATAAATAATAAAAAAAACACCCCGCGCAAAAGAAGAATTTAATTAAAAATGTTTCTTTTAAAAATGCACTAGAAACCCTTTGATTTTGATCACAGCAGCAGATGACCAGTTCTTTTGGTTTATGTATAAAGCAAATGCTAAATTCGTTTTGGAACTTTGTTAATTAGGGCTTACATTTAATGCAAATCATAGTTATTAAAATGGACTCTACAAGAATCGGAGCCATTAAAGGTTGTTCATATGCTAAGCGGGATATATCTCCCTTTATGGTACTGTACTTATATCAAAAAAAAAAATCGAATTACACAATAACATTATGTGCCATTATAAGCAGAACTAAATGCTGAACGAAAATAAATAAGATAAACTAGAGGAAATGTTATAGAATCCTGGAATCTTTCGACTTTTCACATTATGTATATAGTTTTGTTGTGGCTAAAATCCATTTAAATGTGTAACAAATAATTTTTCATTTCGTTGCTCTTAAATAACTATTAGATTTTAAGCCTAAAATTGTATATAAGACATGATAAAGAAAAGTTAAAGCTAAAAAAAAAAAACTGTATATAGTCAACGAGGATAAACTGTAATGTGTATTTAGGATGGATTTAAGAATCAATCAATGACGTTCACACAAAACAAAAAAAAAACTGAAGCTTAATCAAAGTTCTCTTGATAATCTCACTGAAAAATTTGAGAGCCGCTCTATATAAACCAGCAGTAAACGCATAAAGTAAAGTATATCTTATATATAATTAATAAACAAGCATATATATACAAGACAAATTATATATATTATATGGTAAACGAACAAATTCTACAAATAAAGGACAAAAATATATTTATTAAAATTAATCAGAAAGTTTAAATTTCCAGAGTTTGGGTCGCATGTCAAAGTTTGATCCTAGGAGTTGTAAAAGCTGAATTTTGCATACGACGAGGGGCGTTTGAGGGGTTCTCCAGCTAACAACAGACAAGACAAGACCTCCGACCAGCTGCACCAACAACTTTTCCTCATCCTATCTTTATCTATATTTAGTTGTACAAATCCGAATCTCTCACTCAGAGGCAGGATATCCGTTTCTGCGCCGAGCGGAAGTTGTTGTGAAAATAACACAGCAAATAACTTTTGCCACCGCAATGAGCACTGCACTCCCCCCCCCCTCATCCCTTTCTCCATTAACTTTCCACCTACTCTTGGCCCCTCCGAAAAATCCCACGATTTTCAACACACCCAAGTTGCATCAACTGAGTTGGCATTTATTGGACTTCTGCTACGAGAACGAAAACAATATGTAATAAAACATTTAATTTAATGTATAAATTTTTACCCAGAGTAAAGCTCTGACAAAATAAAAGAACTAAAACTTAACAGATTGCATTTTCTTTAAAAGGAAATTACGGAACTCAATTAGAATCAAAAGAAAACGCAAGACGTAAAAACATTAATTTGAAAACAATATATGTTATGCATTGGCTTTGCGGTTTTATTATTTTATATTTGTCGTGTGTGGAAACCAGCAGGTTTGTTCGAAAATAAGGAATAATAATAATTTAATCATTTTCGTAATTGAATTGGTAGAAAATCTCAGTAGGTGTCTGCTGGTTGGTTGTATCGAATTGAATTTTTCACGATGGCTGCCCATATGCTATTCAATCAACAGGGAAGAAGCTCTAAGGAGCGTATCATTACTTCGCAGCAGAACTGAGATCTTGAGGCTTTCCTACGATATACACGAGATTCCTTTATGTTTGATTGGATCGTGCATAGACGATACTCATCTTATTAATTGTTTACCTTTTCTCGCTTCTTAAAGAATTCTCCTTAAAGCGCGCACACACCTCGGTCCTGATAAGCAAATTTTCTAATCATATTTTAAATACTTTCACTTTCAATCAGTGCTTTTTCAGCGGCTACCCATTTTTGCCACCCCTTTAACCCTTGGCAGCCGTTACGGAATTCAATGGGCCATGACCGACCGCAGCCGTTGGCAAGAATAAAATGAAACAAAAATTATGCAGGGCAGATGGAAAAGTGTCTAAAAAGGGTTGAAGGTACACAGGAGGAAAATTGGGTAACTTAACGGCTTAGATTGCAAAAAAAAAAAAACAAAACTTGTTTCCCATTTTATATGTTGGATCATATGTATTTTGTTCCGTGTCGCTTCGCCACTTCAAGTCTTGGCTATAAACATTTTTATAACGTGGAAATAATAGTTTTTCTGTCTGTAAGCCAGCCACAGCGTCTTTGCTATCAAAAATTGACTTTTAATGAAAACAATTGAAAATTCTCGGTGTCTATGTGCCGGGTCCGAAAATGTTTTCCCATGCGAAAGCCACGGGATACTTGTCTCAACTGCCGACGTACTGCTCAACTGGCCAAAACTGGCTGCGGTTATTAATTTCAATTAAAGCATTTAACCGAAGAGCCCACCGACTTTTGTTTACCCAACCTGCCCCGCCCCTAGACAGCATTAATTAAGGCGGGAAAGTGGCGGAGTTTCTGGGGGAAATTCCAGGCCATAGGTGCTGTGCTATTCAACGGACTAATAAAGTTGATTCGACCGAGATTTTCAGGACCATCAAGCAATTCTCAAGCAAAAGGAGAAGCCGAAGATCTGTCAGCTTCCTGATAATATCGTATTTCACGAAATCATCAAATTAGCCAGTAGTCAAGAGCAGAGACTGCAGTGCCAACAGCATTTAAAGTCCGTCCAACAAACGGCAAATAAACAAACAGATGCAGGGAAAATTCTGGGGCCAATGTGCAGGGTGGAAAATTAAGAAAACCGGGGCAGAGAAAATTCAAGAGACCATTTATAGGAAGCAGACAGCAGACGGCGACAAGAGAAAGAGTCTGGTCTGGTCTGGGCTGGCTTTTTGGTTTTCACTGGCTTGGGCAGCAAACTAATGTCGGGCACACGCGTATACCAAAGTAGATGTGGTTTATTTTGTTGAATGTATACCTGCATTTTGTATTTAGAAATATATATAATATGATATTCGAATAATATCACTACGCTTTAGTTAGATGTTTTTCAGCACATGAAAATCTTCCCGCCCCTAGTAACCCAGTTGATAACTGCAAAAGTTTCCCCAAATTTTGAATTTTGCCAGTTCAAAACCATTTGTCCCTGCCGTAGAAATATAATTGAGAGAAGACTGAACCGAAAAAACAACGCTTCAACCTTTAACCTCTTCTTTCGGTTGCCCGGAGACACACACACACACACACACGAATACACGAGACACCCACAACACACACATTGGCAACTGCTTTATCGATAAGTTTGTTTGGTTGTTGGACCGTAGAACGCCAATAGCTCAGTTGGCAGGAAAGACCAAGCCGAAGTGGTTCTTATTCTTAGCAGAGGAATCGAAGCAGAGGAAGAAGCACCGGCAGCAGTATGGTGAGCAATAAGTTGTTAAATCACATTAACAAAGCAGTGCACCCATTCGGCCGCCTTATGGCCGCACTGCTTGGCCAGCAGCAGTTTCCGCCTCTATCCGATTTCCGGTTCCATGCCGCTGCTCCTTTTGGTCTCAGCTTTTCAGATTTTTTTTTTCAGTTGCACTGCAAGCGGCGCATTCAATTTTTCATGCCAAGCCAGGCTGTTGCTGTTGCTGCATATACAAACTGCACTTTGCGAGTGGGCTACAGTGAAGCCTCGGCAAGGCGCTGTCCTGCTACTGCTAGTCAAAATGTCAACGTTGGTATGGCGCATTCATTTCAAAGCAACTTTAGTAGTCGTTCTGTCTATATAAGAACATATGTAGGGAGAACCTAAGTTAGTATAACTATTCCCTTTACAGTGGCTCCACTGTGTATTTATAGCAGTCAAGCAGGAGTCCTCCTCTCCAACTCCTGCTGGTTGTCTATTTTCGATCATTTGTTTATGTATAGACCTGCCCCCAACATATATCCGCCTTTTTTCCATCGGCTACATATATATGTTTATATTTATATTTATATTTATATATATATATATATAAATATATACATTGCGCCTTTGGACATGCGAAAGCGCGGTTGGCGACGGGCGCAGGCGGCTTCGAAAATTTTTGAATAATTTGCAGTCATAAAATATGCAATAAGCCAGCAGCCAACAGCCAACAGCTGTTGCGAAATTGTTTTGAAAGCCGCGCCATCACATTATTTAAAGCAACGATGGCAGTTGCCCGCTTTCTCCGCCTTTCGCTGCCTTTCTCCCACGTGAAGGGAATCGAATTAAACGTTGTTAAAGGATTTAAAGTGCGAAAAATAGTGGCGAACTGCAGACGACAATTGCACAGTCAGTACCCCATTTCCATTCTCCTGCGAGTAGAACTCTTTCAATTTGCATAGACAAATGTGGAAATTCTTTGCTGCAAGTTCAGCCGAGACTTCAAGTTGAGTTTCCTGCTCGGCTCGGATTCTTTAAATGAATTAAATAAGATTTTCTCTTGTAACGTGCGTTCTCTTTTGAGATTAAAACTAAATCAAAATAATAATTTCATTTGAACTTATTTTCTTACAGCCGCCTAAAGGGAAAAAGGGCAAAAAAGGCAAAAAATTGCCAGGTAAGTAAAAAGCTCGAGTAAACTGCACTTTAGCATAGATTTATGAATTCCCAAATTTAACTACTTTGAACGGTAATTGAAGTGAAGGATATCAGTTAATTGTTGCAAAATTCATTTAGTGCCCTCTTTAAGAACACCGGCTGTTAAAGACCCTCAACGAGTAGACAAACTGAACAAGGACGAGGACTGCCTGGCAATTCATTTTCGGAACATTAATGGCAGCAGGGTGCCACCACTGGGTAGTTGGGTAGTTGGATATCTGGGCAGCCGGAATGGCGGACATTGGTCATTCAGGGCAATTTATAAAGGCCAAGCAAAACAATTAGTAAATAACGATAATCTGCGTGAGGAGAGAAGCAAAAGAGAAGGCAGGACGCGGGCGCAACGATAGGGACGATAGGAGCGTTGAGGACAAGAAATTCCCGATGCAATTGCTCTGACTGCAGCCTTGCAGTCAGAAAATTTAAAGGCAAAAAATGGGGAGGGGGGGTTCCAAACTGACCACTTAATTTGCACGAGTGAGCACACTGTAGGTTCCACAAATACCCAACCATCCTCCGCTCTCTGGGATCTCTCTAACGCACATAATTGTTTCTGTGCGTGCACTGAAAAACGCTCTTACTCGTGGAACGCAAGGAAACTCCTAGTGTATCGTATTATTATAGTTATATCATCGATTTGTTTATGCCACACACTTATCTTAACACATGTCTCTAAATAGTTTACACGCGCTCCTTCACTTTGACTTCAAATTGTCTTTGCAATGCAATGTCTTTGGTCTTTTTTCCACCGTGTGGCATCTAGTTCGTCTCCTGGTAGTCCTGTTGGTCCTGTTGGTCCTAGTAGCCCTTCCTAGGCCGAGTCCTGGCACCAGCCGGCCAACGATGCCAATTACAGAAAACAATTACAACACGGTCTGCTGTTGGGTCACATATGCGGGCAGCGGCTAAGGGAAGGGGGGGGGGGGGCGTGGCAGGGGTAAAAATGGACGAAAAAGGGGCAAAAGGGGGGGGGAGGAGAGGGTAACCAGGCGTGCCGCTCTCATTAAATAGCCATAAGGACGGGAGCCCCCAATATGCGGACTAAACTTTTCACGGACCCCTAGCCCAATATTAGAAAATAACCAAGACAAAAAAATTCCTGTTCACACATGAACACGAATATATTTAAAGACTTACAATTTTGGGCTCCGTTCATATCTTATGTAAATGAATCGAGAGCGATAAATTATATTTAGGATTTTGTTATCTAAGGCGACATGGGTGCATTGCTCAAAAACATGTAATTTAAGTGCACACTACATGAGTCAGTCACTTGAGATCGTTCCCCGCCTCCTAAAATAGTCCCTTAGTGGGAGACCACAGATAAGGTCCTCGCCGCTCAAGATAGGCAGATGTGCCCGAGCGTGGGACCTCGATAAGGCGGGGACTATTTACGTAGGCCTCTGCGTAGGCCATTTACTTTAAGATGCGATTCTCATGTCACCTATTTAAACCGAAGATATTTCCAAATAAAATCAGTTTCTTACAAAAACTCAACGAGTAAAGTCTTCTTATTTGGGATTTTACATTTGGTCAATCGAGCCTTTAATCGACTCTGCAGTTTCCCCCTACCAAAGGTAAGGAACTCAGAGAAAGGCCAGCTCCTTTAAGCATCTTACAGCTAAAGGTAGCAAAAATAAGTGACTCTTGTTTCCCCCTACCAAAGGTAAGGAACAGAGTATAAATATAAAAAGCAAAAGATACAAAAGAATCTTTTATGTTTTAAAACAAGCACCTTATAGTCTATAGCTAAAGGTTGCTTTGTGTACCATTATAAATTGTGGTAAGGCGTGCTTGAGGCCATACATCAGCAATTGTGAAATTAAAAAGTGCATAACAAAAGTGCCTTATAAATGCTCTAATAGCATTAAATCAGCTCATAAATAGAGTGCAGTGTATATGCCATAAGAGCATAAATTAAATAAAAAGTGCCTGAAAACAGTGCCTTATAAATGCTCTAATAGCATTAAATCAGCTCATAAATAGAGTGCAGTGTATATGCCAAAAGAGCATAAATGCCGAAATAAATGGCTAAAAAACAAAAAATCTGACTGGACTACAAAAATAATAAAACGTGCCAAAAAAAAAAAAAAAAAAAAAAAAAATCATCTTTAAACATCGACGGAGCCTTAAAGAAGAGAAGGAAGTCAAATTCAAAGGAGCCTCTACCAGCAGCAGAAGCAGCAACAACAGCAGCAGCAGAAGCAGCAACAGCAGTAGCAACAGCAGCAACAACAGCAGCAACAGCAGCAGCAACAACAACGACATCAGCTAAGTCAAAACAAGAATTTTCTGTTTATCCAAACACACATATATATATAAATACATATAAAATACATATACACGTACTATATATATTAAGAAATTACAAAAAATTTTCAAAATGATGTCAGAAAAGACTATTCAATTCCTTAAGAAGCAGTCCGAAATTATTTTGGAAATTAGAAAGTTGGAAGTAAAACCAACATTAACAGATGTAGAAATTCTAAAATTAAATGAGCTTCAAAAATGTTTCATTGCTAATCATAGCAATTTGTTAAAGATCGGCGTTGTCGATCATGAATATTTTAACGCGAAGCAGTATGATTTAATAATGATGGTGTTAGAAAAAATTAAAAATAAAAATGAAAAAATTAAGGGCGAGTCGGTAGAAAACACTTTCCCTAAATCAAACACTGTCCCTAAATCAAACCCTCCCCCTACATTAAACCTTGAAATGCGTGGTCACCCTGAAAAAGAGGGTATAGCACAAAACAACGCTTTAAAAGTAGAGCAGGCATTTCGTAATAATGTTGGCCAATTTCGAGTATATCTAGAAGATACGTCTAAACTAATAGACAGTAGTCCAGATTTCCTTAAAATAAGGAAAAATAAAATTGAATTTTTATGGCATAAAATAGATAACCTGATTGAACAGGTGAATAGTCATTTTGAGAGTTCGCTATTCGAAGAAGAAATTAGCGAACTTGAATTTGACAAACAAAATATTCTTACAGCCATTAATAGTCGACTCAGTGGCACAATAAATAAAGCTGAAATGTCGACGGTTGTTAAGGCGAAGGAGTTACCAACCCTGCCTAAAATACAGATTCCCACCTTCTTTGGTGATTCCAAAGAATGGGATCTTTTTAATGAACTCTTTACAGAGCTCATACATGTGAGAGAGGATCTCAGTCCTTCTCTCAAATTTAATTATCTAAAGTCAGCATTAAAAGGAGAAGCCAGAAATGTGGTTACTCATTTACTGCTCGGCTCTGGAGAAAATTATGAAGCCACTTGGGAGTTTTTGACCAAGCGATATGAGAATAAAAGAAACATATTCTCAGATCATATGAATAGGCTTATGGATATGCCAAATTTAAATTTAGAATCCAATAAGCAAATAAAGACATTTATTGACACGATTAACGAGTCAATTTATATTATAAAATTAAAGGCACAATTACCAGAAGATGTGGATGCAATTTTCGCTCACATAATTCTTCGGAAATTCAATAAAGAATCACTCAATTTATATGAAAGCCATGTTAAAAAGACAAAAGAAATACAGGCACTTTCTGATGTCATGGACTTTTTAGAGCAAAGGCTCAATTCTATATCATCATTCTCACAGGAAGTAAAACCTGTAAAGAAAATGATTAATAATAACAAGAATAAAAATTATAGTGACAATTGTGCATATTGCAAACTACCAGGGCATTATTTAATTCAATGCCATAAATTTAAAATAATGAATCCAGCAGAACGGTCTGACTGGGTAAGAAAAAATGGGATTTGCCTAAGATGTCTGAGGCATCCGTTTGGTAAAAAATGTATAAGCGAGCAGCTTTGTTCGACTTGTCGTAAACCTCACCACACGTTACTTCACTTTGCAGGTCATAATCCAGAAAAAGTGAATACGTGTAGAACAACAGGTCAAGCCTTGTTGGCCACGGCCTTGATTCAAGTAAAGTCGAGGTATGGAGGCTTTGAACAATTAAGAGCATTGATTGATAGTGGCTCTCAAAGCACAATTATTTCAGAAGAGTCTGCACAGATTCTAAAATTGAAAAAATTTCGGTCTCATACTGAAATAAGTGGAGTATCTTCCACAGGAACGTGCATCTCCAAGCACAAAGCGGTTATTTCGATAAGAAATTCTCCGAAAAATTTAGAAATTGAAGCAATTATTCTCCCAAAACTTATGAAGGCACTTCCAGTCAACACGATTAATGTTGATCAGAAAAAATGGAAGAACTTTAAATTAGCCGACCCCGATTTTAATAAACCGGGTCGCATTGATTTAATCATTGGAGCAGACGTATATACTCACATTCTGCAAAATGGAGTTATAAAAATAGACGGTCTCCTTGGGCAAAAAACTGATTTCGGGTGGATAGTTTCTGGATGTAAAAAATCCAAAGGAAAAGAAACCATTGTAGCCACAACAATAGAAATAAAAGAGTTAGATCGCTACTGGGAAGTGGAAGAAGAAGAAAAAGATGATATCGAGTCTGAAATCTGTGAAAATAAATTTATCAAAACGACAAAAAAAGATTCAGATGGGCGATACATTGTGTCAATTCCATTCAAGGAGGATGTCACCTTAGGAGATTCAAAGAAACAAGCGATAGCTCGTTACATGAATCTGGAGAAAAAACTAAAAAGAAATGAAAAACTTAAGGTTGACTACACTAAATTCATGAATGAATACATGGATTTAGGACACATGATTGAAGTGAGTGATGAAGGCAAATATTTTTTACCGCACCAGGCAGTGATTAGAGATTCAAGCCTTACGACCAAATTGAGAGTAGTTTTTGATGCTTCAGCAAAAACTACGAATAACAAAAGTTTGAACGACATAATGTGGGTTGGGCCACGAGTTCAAAAAGATATTTTTGACATTATTATTAAATGGAGAAAATGGGAATTTGTTGTTTCGGCAGACATTGAAAAGATGTACCGACAAATTAAAATAGATAATAATGATCAAAAATATCAATATATTTTATGGAGAAATTCTCCAAAAGAAAAAATTAAAACATATAAATTAACCACAGTCACTTACGGAACTGCATCTGCACCATATTTGGCTACCAGGGTTCTGGTAGATATTGCAGATAAATGTAAAAACCAAGTTATTAGTGCAATAATTAGGAATGATTTCTATATGGATGACCTAATGACTGGAGCTGATTCGGTAGAAGAAGCTAATAAATTAATAACATTAATTCCCCATGAATTGCAGAAAGTTGGATTCAACTTAAGGAAATGGATTTCCAACAATTCCAAAATATTAACCACTGTGGAGGACACAGGGGACAATAAGGTTCTCAATATTATCGAAAATGAATGTGTTAAAACTTTAGGACTAAAATGGGAACCTCAAAAGGATTTATTTAAGTTCAGCGTAAATTGTAATGATGAATCAAAAAATATAAATAAGCGCGTTGTGTTATCAACGCTAGCAAAAATATTTGATCCGTTAGGATGGTTGGCACCAGTCACGGTTTCAGGAAAACTTTTTATTCAAAAACTTTGGATAAATAAAAGTGAATGGGATCAGGAATTATCCATAGAAGATAAAAATTATTGGGAAAAATATAAAGAAAATTTATTATTGTTAGAGAATATTCGAATCCCAAGGTGGATTAATTCAAACAGTTCTTCAGTCATTCAGATTCACGGATTTGCGGACGCCTCCGAAAAAGCATATGCTGCAGTAGTCTATGCTAAAGTAGGACCTCATGTTAATATAATAGCTAGCAAAAGTAGAGTCAACCCTATAAAAAATAGGAAGACAATTCCCAAACTCGAGCTGTGTGCAGCTCACCTGCTTAGTGAATTAATCCAAAGACTAAAAGGATCAATTGACAATATAATGGAGATCTATGCTTGGAGTGATTCCACGATTACCTTAGCATGGATTAACAGTGGTCAAAGTAAGATCAAATTTATAAAAAGAAGAACGGATGACATTCGGAAATTAAAAAATACTGAATGGAATCATGTTAAGTCAGAGGATAATCCAGCAGATTTAGCATCCAGGGGAGTGGATTCTAACCAGTTGATCAACTGTGATTTTTGGTGGAAAGGTCCGAAATGGCTAGCAGACCCAAAAGAACTTTGGCCTCGGCAGCAGTCTGTAGAAGAACCTGTCTTAATAAATACGGTATTAAATGACAAAATAGATGATCCTATTTACGAATTAATAGAAAGGTATTCCAGTATAGAAAAACTTATACGTATAATAGCATACATAAATAGATTCGTGCAGATGAAAACAAGAAATAAAGCCTATTCATCAATTATTTCAGTAAAGGAGATAAGAATAGCGGAAACAGTTGTTATTAAGAAACAACAAGAATACCAGTTTAGGCAAGAGATAAAGTGCCTTAAAATCAAAAAGGAAATCAAGACAAATAATAAAATATTGTCATTGAATCCATTTTTGGACAAGGATGGGGTTCTAAGAGTTGGAGGAAGATTGCAAAATTCCAATGCAGAATTTAATGTTAAACATCCAATCATTTTAGAAAAATGCCACCTAACAAGCTTATTAATAAAAAATGCTCATAAGGAAACATTGCATGGAGGGATAAACCTAATGCGAAACTATATCCAAAGAAAGTATTGGATTTTCGGGTTGAAAAATTCGTTGAAAAAGTATTTAAGAGAATGTGTAACGTGTGCAAGGTATAAACAAAATACAGCTCAGCAAATAATGGGTAACTTGCCAAAATATAGAGTGACGATGACATTCCCGTTTCTTAATACTGGAATAGATTACGCAGGTCCTTATTATGTTAAATGTTCAAAAAATCGTGGCCAAAAAACATTTAAAGGATACGTTGCTGTATTCGTTTGCATGGCCACCAAAGCCATACACTTAGAAATGGTAAGCGATCTAACTTCAGACGCATTTTTAGCAGCACTCAGAAGATTTATTGCTAGACGGGGAAAATGTTCCAATATCTATTCAGACAACGGAACAAATTTTGTAGGAGCTGCAAGAAAATTAGATCAAGAGTTATTTAATGCAATACAAGAAAATATAACGATTGCAGCGCAGCTTGAAAAGGACAGGATTGATTGGCATTTTATTCCCCCGGCAGGACCTCACTTCGGAGGTATTTGGGAAGCTGGAGTTAAGTCAATGAAATACCATTTAAAGCGTATAATCGGCGACACTATTTTGACTTATGAAGAAATGTCAACTCTTTTATGTCAAATAGAAGCATGCTTAAATTCAAGGCCATTATACACTATAGTTAGTGAGAAGGACCAACAAGAAGTTTTAACACCAGGTCATTTTTTAATTGGAAGACCACCTTTAGAAATAGTCGAACCAATGGAAGATGAAAAAATCGGAAATTTGGATAGGTGGAGACTTATCCAAAAAATGAAGAAAGATTTCTGGGTTAAGTGGAAAAGTGAATATTTGCATACGCTCCAGCAAAGGAATAAATGGAAAAAGGAAATTCCTAATATAGAAGAAGGGCAAATAGTTTTATTAAAGGATGAGAATTGTCATCCTGCAAGATGGCCTTTAGGAAAGGTGGAAAAGGTGCATAAGGGGAATGATGATAAGGTCCGAGTGGCTAAAGTAAAGATGCAGGAAGGATATATCACTAGACCCATTACTAAAATTTGTCCCTTGGAAGGAATAAAGTCTGTTGACAAAAATGAGGCTGACCAAGAGCCAAAAAGACGAACTAGAGCGACATCGGGAATGTCCAAGATCGGAATCATTATGGCAATGTTGTTGTTTGTGTTAAGTTGTCAAGTTTCTAGCGCATTACCTAAAGATATAGCACCAAGATATTCTATAGACAAAATAAATAAAACCTCAGCAATATATCTAGACCCGCTAGGAGATGTTGAGATTGTGAGTACTTCTTGGAATTTGGTTATCTATTATAAAATGGATCCATATTTTAAAATGTTAACAAAGGGTAATGCGCTTATACAAAGTATGAGGAAAGTTTGCGAAAGACTTCATAGCTTTGAAGAGCAATGTAGTCTAGTCTTAGATAATATGCAAAGTCAGTTATCGGAACTTGAAGAAAACAATAAATTGTTTATGATGCAGTCTAGATCTAGAAGCAAGCGTGCCCCTTTCGAATTTATGGGTTCCTTGTATCATATTTTATTTGGTATAATGGATGAAGATGATAGAGAGCAATTAGAAGAAAATATGAAGAATTTGTTAGATAACCAGAACAACCTTGATAAACTAATTCAAAAACAAACATCTGTGGTTGATTCAACTTCTAATCTATTAAAGAGAACAACAGAAGATGTTAACTCCAATTTTAGAAGTATGCAAATAAGAATTGAGAACATGACAGAAGTTCTTAAAGAAAATTATTATGTTTATAAGGAATCAATAAAATTCTTTATGATTACGAAACAGCTACACTCATTGATTGAAGAAGGCGAAAAAATTCAAGCAGGCATTATAAGCCTGTTGATTGATATTAATCACGGTAGGCTAAATACAAATATTCTCAGGCCAAATCAGCTTAAAAAAGAAATTGCCAAAATTCAGCAGAGTCTTTCAGAGAACCTAGTAATTCCAGGAAAACGGTCAGGTACGGAACTTAAGGAGGTGTATACACTGTTAACAGCCAGGGGTTTATTCATCGACGATAAATTGATCATTAGTGCAAAAGTGCCTCTGTTTAGCAGGCATCCATCCAAATTGTTCAGGCTTATTCCGGTGCCAATTCGAAATGAAGATCGGATAATAATGGTGCATACAACGTCCGAATATTTAATTTATAATTTTGAGATAGATTCCTATCACATAATGACGGAAGCCACATTAAATCAATGTCAGAAATGGCAACTAAATAAGAGAATATGCAAAGGAAGTTGGCCCTGGAATTCAGCGAATGATAATGCATGTGAGATTCAGCCTCTAAAGCCAGATAAAGCGGCGAACTGCATCTATAAAACAGTAGTCGACTCTAAAAGTTACTGGGTAGAGTTAGAAAAGAAAAGTAGTTGGTTGTTTAAGGTTCCTGCGAATTCAAAAGTCCGTCTGCAATGTACTGGCTCTCAAATTGAATTGTTTGATTTGCCTCAGCAAGGAGTTTTAAGCATTGCGCCATATTGTACGGCAAGAACCGACGATAAAATTCTAGTTGCCCACCATAACATTCAGTCCGAAAGTGAAGAATTATTATCAACACCTTATATAGGAGAAGTTAGTGGAGTGCCGAAGATTATTTGGGATCCGCTGAAACTATCAATATTAAATCATACTGAGGAATTTGAACGATTGAATAATGAAATTAAATTTATGAAAGAGAACCATCAAAAATTGAAAGATTTACATTTCCATCATATTTCCGGACATGCTGGATTAATTATTGCTTTAATACTAATGATAGTATTAATAATATATTTCATACGGAAATGTGCTGTGCAACAAAGAATGCAAGCAATAACCTTTGCAGGTCCGTTGCCAGTACTATAAATATCAATAGTAAATAAACAATAAAATAATATAACAAATAAAAATATACAGTCCACTAATAGAAAATGTACTTCTACATAGAAAAAGCAAAATGTTTAAAATAAGTTAATTGAGTACAAATTGTTGAATTAAAAATAATATAAACCATAATTGTAATCCAATAAAATTAAAAGCCAGAAAAACTAGGCCCATTGAAATCTTAGTTGCAAAATAAATGAACATATATCAAATAAATACAGTCCACTACTGTTATAAATGCAACTAATATACTAATGTACATCTCAGCTTTGCTGGCCCTTTGGCAGAATGTTCACACATGAACACGAATATATTTAAAGACTTACAATTTTGGGCTCCGTTCATATCTTATGTAAATGAATCGAGAGCGATAAATTATATTTAGGATTTTGTTATCTAAGGCGACATGGGTGCATTGCTCAAAAACATGTAATTTAAGTGCACACTACATGAGTCAGTCACTTGAGATCGTTCCCCGCCTCCTAAAATAGTCCCTTAGTGGGAGACCACAGATAAGGTCCTCGCCGCTCAAGATAGGCAGATGTGCCCGAGCGTGGGACCTCGATAAGGCGGGGACTATTTACGTAGGCCTCTGCGTAGGCCATTTACTTTAAGATGCGATTCTCATGTCACCTATTTAAACCGAAGATATTTCCAAATAAAATCAGTTTCTTACAAAAACTCAACGAGTAAAGTCTTCTTATTTGGGATTTTACAATTCCCTTTGGTAATTAGCTTTAAAAGGGCTAGTCGTATCCTTTGTTTTCATTTCAAATCATTTAGCTAAATTTTCGTCTGCCTATATTCCTGCTTAGTGCTCATCGATGGCGTGGACACCTCGGCGATGACTCGCGACCAGCTGGAGGCATTTGCTCTCCGGCTAAAAGCGGAAATGGATCGTGAGCGGGAGGAGCGTAACTACTTCCAGTTGGAGCGGGACAAGATTCGCACTTTCTGGGAGATCACGCGCCAGCAGCTGGGTGAGTGAATACCAGGGGATTTTGCCACCTTTCCTCCATTTTTTTTTTTTTTTTGTTTTGTTTTTAGATGAGACCCGCTACGAGCTGCAGCAGAAGGACAAGGAGATCGAGGCCACGCAGGATCTGGCGGATATCGATACCAAGCATGTGATGCAGCAGATGAAGCATCTGCAGTTTGAGAACCACAATAGGCTCGGTGAGGTTCGGGCTGAGGCGATGACCCAACTAAAGCTGGCGCAGGAGCACCATGTTCTGCAGGAAAACGAGCTTCAGCGGGACAAGCGACAGTTGCGCCGAATGCTGCGCGAAAGAATGGAGATGAGCGAGATGCAGCTGCGCCAAATGGAGGCTCACTTCAATGAGAAACTGCTGTAGGTATTATTATCGCAGAAATATGAATCATATTCTCACGTTTTTTTTTTCCCATTGTTTTCGTGCGCTGGCAGAGAGCAGCGCATCACCTTCGAACGCGAGCGCAAGGACAACGAGATGCTGCACGAGGAGAAAATGATCGAGCAGAAGGCCAAGCTAGACCTTTTCTACGGCACACAAATGTTCGAGGTAGAGGAGCGAAAGAACCAGCAGATAAAGGACCTACAGGACCACCATGACCTAGCCTTTAACGATATGAAGAACTATTACAACGATATCACGCTTAACAACCTGGCGCTAATTGGCAGCATGAAGGAGCAGCTAGAGCATCTGCGCAAGCAGGCCGAGAGATCCGATAGAATCGCCGCAGACACGGCAGCTGAGAATCGGCGACTGAAGGAGCCTTTGGAGCATGCCAATATCCAGTTGAACGAGTATCGTCGCAAACTGGAGTTCTACGAGCGGGATAAGCAGCAATTGAGTCGCCTCAAGACGCGCAACACTCGGCTGGAAAAGAAGGTGAAGGGTCTCACTTGGGAGGCGGAAACTCTGATCCTGCGCAACGACTCGCTGGTGGCAGAACGGGAGGGCCTGAAGGAGCGTTTCAACGACGTGATCGTCGAGCTGCAGCAGAAGACAGGACTAAAGAATGTCCTTCTGGAGCGCAAGATTGCCGCATTGATGCGCGAGGATGAGAAGCGCAGCATTGTCCTACACGAAACGATTGCCACCTGCGCTCCCAATTTCGCCGAAAAGTTAACCAGCTTGGATGAACGGGTGGGCAACATCATCGATGAGAAGAACAAGATAATCCTTGACCTGCGCTATGAGGTAACTAAGGCGCGAAAGGCACACGACGATCTACTGGAAACCTACGAGTGCAAGCTCAAGCAATATGGTGTGCCCACTGACGAGTTGGGCTTCAAGCCCATCAGGAATCGGGACCAACAGCAGCTGTACGTGTGCGGTCCTGCGGGAATAATCACCGAGAATAAGTAGGACCTGCTGAAGAAAAGTCATATTCACAAGTCGGATTAAGAAAATATATCGAGGCGGGGAAGGAATTCAAAACCAGAAGAAACAAAACTTACTCCAGAACAAAAAGAAGTAAAGGGGATTAGCTGAAAACTCTAGAAGCAAAAGGACAAACAAAAAAACGATCGAATTATATTTTTATCAATTAGAAAACAGTTCATGGAATAATGGGAAAGGCATAATGGAACGCACTTTACTTGGTGATCATATAAAAATATACTCTACAACGCAAATGGAGAATTTCATCAAGAAGAAAACGAGGAGGAAAATCCAATGGAAAATCAAATGAAAAATCCAATGGAAAATCCAATGAAAAATCCCACCTTGGTAGGCGCAGAAAATGTAAATTGTTAGTGCTGCTTGGTTTCTTTAAGAATTTATTCATTCTGTGCCTATCTGGAGTGTATTATGTAAACTCCCCCGCCCCTCAAAAATAATACGGAAGCAATAAAACGTTTACCAACGTACGTTGATTAATCTATTTTATTTATTCAAAATCTTACTATCTACACATCCCATTAACCAAGTTAATCAAATATACCCAATAAATGCGAATGGTGAGTGCTGTTCGAATCATTCAGAATTTATTCAACGTTAGCCTAGGGTAGTGTATAAGAAGTATGTATACGTTTATGTATATGCTTATAAAAAACCATTTGGAATACTTTAGCAAGGAGTTGAACATTTTGGAAATGCGCGTACAATCCGAATTTCGACTAACACTAAAGACAGAAAGAGATATATATAGATAGTGCGGGTTCAGGGGGCGAGAAAGAGAGAGTCAAAGTCGAGCCGTATATTACTGATGATTGTGGTTTTTACTCAATGGATCTGTGGATCGGGATCTTACGTAACTCTTCAACGAAAAACTAAAAAAAAACTAAAAAAAAAAAAATCGATTTCGTCTTCGAAACTCCGTTTTCTGAACGCTTCGTGGCTTTAGGCTAATTTTACTATATTCTGGCTTCTGTATGGTAAGGTCATCTCTTTAGTTTGTCGATCGATTTATTTTTGAAATAGATATCACATGATGTTTTGCTTCTTGTTGCTGTTTTACTGCGGATTTAATTCAATTCGTTTCGAGTCGATTTCAGTTACAGTTTTGGTTTTATTTTTTTTTTTTTCAGTTTCCTTTAAATTGATTTGATTTGATCAACAACAATAATTTTCATTATTAAAATTTTCACTAACTGAAATGTGTTTCCTTGGCTTCAGTTTTTTGTTTTACTTTTTCAGTGCTTCAACTTTTTCGGACTTAACTTTACTGTTGTTTGGGTGAACTACACTTTACAAACTGAATTTGTAACTTTTTTTTTTAGTAACAATAACATAATACAATACAATACATAATAATCTAATAATACAAAAAAAAGAGAAAGCAAGACAATTTTTCAAATTTGGAATGCGTAAAAATATATGTGTCGGGATTTTTCTTAATTGGCTAATAGACCGATAGTAAAATTCTCGAGTTATAAACTAAAATGAATGTAAAATAAATAATAAGCGAGGAACAAATACATTCGAATCCTTACTCATTTCACTGTGCTATTCTGTTGCGTGCCTTCAAATAATTCTTAGGGTCAAAATTCTTTATAAAGAACTTAACATTAGTAACAATAAATTCAAAATCTGTAAAGTGCATACATTCTGCGGTAGTCCATGGATCCTATCTTCTTTCTACCGACAATCTTATTCTGGATTTCCCTCGGGCAGTTGTGGATATATTATCCGTAATTCTGTTGGGTTTTTTTTTTTGGAGTTCAATTGGTTGGCTCTGCAGTATCAGTTTCATTTTAAGTTTAGCTTTTGTTGTATAGGTACTTTTCGGTTACACTCCTAATGATTTCGAGTTTACAAAATATATAAAATAACTTATAGCTGCCTGTTGCGGCTCATTTTCCGGCTTATCTGTTTTTGTATTCAGTATTCAGTATTTAGTAGTTTGTAGTTTTGTATTTAATGTTTTTGTTTGTTTGTTAAATCAAAATCTAAAGCGATCACAACGGTTTACTTCACAGACGCGTGTGGAAACATTTGGTTAGAAATGTCCGTGGAAATATTTCCTATTTTGTTTTGTTTTTGTTTTTTTTGTTTTTGTTTTTGTCCTTTCGATTTCTGTTTAGTTAATTTTCGATTTCAATTTTCCTATTTTCAGTTGGCTTTTGCTTATCATCCAAATTGGTTGCTTTGCTTTCTATACAAGTAAATGTAATTTAATCGTAATTTGAGTATAATTTCACTTAACTAATTTTAGTCAAATTGGTAGCGTTTGCTCGTCGTTTCGTTATTGTTCTCTATTTGGTTTCGGTTCGGCAATTTTGCACACAAACCTAATAAATATGTATACTGATCAAGAGTTTGGGGTGAATGTGTTTGTTTTGTGGGCTGTGGGTTGTGTATGGCACATTGGGAGTTTTTGTTTACCATTAATTTTTGCCTTGTACGCGTTTCAACTATTTAGCTAATTTAATTCGATTCTATTCGAGCACAACAAAAATCTATAAAAGATCTGAGGCTATAACTGGATTTGCTTTAGTGATTGGTGATTATTGCTTTGACTTGGACTATTTTAATGTTACGTTAGATTAATATTCAATACATAGGCCATACAATTAGTTTATATTTAACTTTAACTTTATCTAAATGCCATAAATTGTGTTTCAGTTCCAGTATTCAATTTTTGAAAAAGTCTAAACTAAAATGAAAGTTTTACTAACATTTTTGTTTGTAAGGCAATTTGTTTTTCTTTTTTTTTTTTTTTGTCGGTTCTTTTGTTGTTGTTTGCGCTTGCGATTTCATTGAGATTGTTTTAAATCCAAATTGAATTTAGATTAAGTTCAGTTCAGTTGATTCGGTTTAATTTTAACAAAATGAATACACCAAATCGAGTAAAAATTACAAATGCTAATACACAATTTCATTACACAAAACGAGCGATAATATCTTACTAGCCCGATAGGAATTTTAAATTCTGGATTCCGGGATGCAACTATTACAATTAGTAGTATGTAAATATGAATGTAGCATTGAGTTGGTGGCCTGGTTCTACAACGATTACACACCAAGGGCCTATGAATATGTTACACAAAAGCTATTCGAAAATGGAGTGAGAGGACCGAACGACCAGGCATCTATGAAAGCGAGAGAGATGGCCGATGGCAACTAACCGATGGCCATCGTCCTTCAACAAATGGAACTGCTTTGTGCCTGCAGTTGTGCGATGAAATGGGTCGTCCGATATTCGCAATGCAGCTCACCGTCTAGTAGAACTTATTGCGGACAAATGCGTTAATCAAACGCGGTGTGTGCTTATCCAGGCTGCACAACTCTAACAAGTTCTCGTTTCGTCCGCTGGAATATATCATGGAGCGTTGACGCTGCCGCAGGCTCACCATTATGAATCTGTGAACGGAAAGGATGTTCATTATATAAATTACCAATGGAAAATACTCACTTAGCATTAGAGTTTCGCTTTTCGCGATACTTATCCATTAGAGCAGCCAAGCACTTTGAATTATTTTCCGGATTTCCTCGCGCGGCACCCGGCACTAGTACCAAAAACACGTCGAACGTATTCTGCATATCCAATAGCGCTCTGAACAGAATTTCATTTAGCGATTGCCTCACTTTGCCCACCTGAATCGAAGATCAATGGTAAAGACCGGGGATCGGTTGTGGAAAGTGTTTACCTTCTGATTCTCGCAACAGGTCTTGGCCTCTGAAACAGACATCTCATTTGTCCACGGCAACGCCTTCAATTTGCCACTGCGGTCGTGCCAAAACTCCACCGTCACCTTTCGGTCGCTGCGGAAATAGCCAAAACCCAATGCCACCAGGGCGTCTAAGTACTTCAGCGAACGACATGGACCAGAAAGGTATTCTGGTGGTGGGGGGAGGTACGTTTGAAATAATCTCTGAATAGGTAATAAGTCGGCATTTCACTTACTGCCCAGATAGGCCTGCTCCAGATTGAGGGTAATGTGCAGTCGCCTACCGAGTGCCTTGTTCAGGCCAAAGGATATTTCGTAGACGCTATGCAGGAAACTCGCCTTTTGGAACGAAGTAGTTGCACACTGGAATTTAAATGTATTCTTGTTTTTGAGTGACGAAGGTAGTACCAACTGATTAACCACCTTTTTGGGCTTCCTCAAACGCATATCCTCCAACAGCAGACGTACGGGCGGAACATTGCTCGCCTTAAGCTTCTTCTTATCCAGCAATTGCTCAGCAAAGGGGCGCACTCGGGAGTTAAGTCGCGAGAGGCGTGGCCATTTCTGAAGAAGTTGCTCATAGCTCATGTGTGGAATAAGAAAATGCGCCAGCCTGGGGTCGTGAAGCAAATGAAAAGGCACATGCTCCCAGCTCAGCGACAACTTCTTCACAATGGAGATAGCCTGTTCGGGATCCGTGAGTAGCCGAAGCTTCACAACACCCTCAATAGTTTCGCGAAAGCTGGTCAAGGGCGTTAAAAAATCAGGCCACTGCGATAGCTCCTTTGGCGATGATGAGAGCAGCCTTAAGGCAGCAATGATTTCCGGTAAAAAATTGGCATGCCGAAAATGGAGGCGGTACAGTAGATCGCGATGCGCAGGCCAACGATTTCCATCGCCTATTGACCAGAAGTGGAGAAGGCGATCAAGCGATTTCGTGCCATACCAGTTGAGGACGGCCTTTCGCACTGTGCGATTGAAGGGCGTTTTACGTTCGAGCAACTTCTGGACTCGCTTGACCAACTGGACGAACAGTAGAAGATCCGATTCGCTGGTGATCAGGTCGGTGAATCTATTACGCACCGCATTTCGCTTCTTCTCGTCTTCGCACGTGGTAAAGAAAACAGCCAGGATTAGGAGCGGCTCGTCGGGTCGGGGAGGTTGCTCCTCATTTGGTTCGCTGCCCAAAACGCTCAACAAGCACTCGACCAGCTCGTCTTCACTCACTTGGGAGCAGAGTTCCTTTAGCGATGCGAAATTGTTCTCGACAACAAGATCCAGTGCGGGCGTGGTATAGACGGGCTCGTCCGTGGATCCAATAAAGCAGAAGCGACGTAGTTTATCAATCGCCGGTATGGTGGAAATGGCAGTGCCCTCGCTTTGGTTAGGTTCATCTTTCGATGGCTCATCCTTTAATGGCTGATTGCTAATCGCCTCTTTTTCCATTCCTGCAGCTGAAGACGTTAAATTTGGTAATATTTAAATATTCTTTCTGTGTTTCGTTGTGTTTTGTGAAATATTTAGGACTACGGTGGACTTCTCTAGGAATAGGAAGGAATCGGCTTTTATTTTTTATATTTACGTTTACCAATTTCCTTATCACAGCTAGAAGTTAAATATTCCGTTTAATGCGTCAGCGGGATGGCTAACCACACGTCCTGTGCTTCTATTAGTATGCCCACCACTGTGTTTGCATGGGAATGAGCACTTGTATCGCGTTGGAAGGGGAAGTGCTTCGTACTTACATTCCTTGGCATCCAGCGAGTCTTGCCTCTCAGGCAGTTGCTCCTTGCCGTCCTGCTGGATCTCCGCCGATTCTGAAGAGTCCGCAAATCTAGCGCACTTCTTGAACACCAGGACTGCCGTGGATGGTCTCCCCGATGATTCCTTCGATCCAAGGGAGCTTGATCCCTTGCCCTTTTTCATGGCAGCGATTTTCGCATATTACGTTTATGCCGCGCCTTCTGGGGATTTGATCTATACTATATTTCGATTTGCCACGCCCTCTTTGTCACGATTCGCCCAGCGTGCAACTTTTATCCGTTCGTTTTGTTTTGTATTTAACTCGTGTTGTACATCACTTGTACAGAGCGTTGGCAATTCGCGATAAAAACAATTATTTTGTATATTTTGTCATCGATAATCTGCCTGGAACTATCGATGGCACAATGTGGCCGTGTATCAGAGCTCTCCAATTGAGATTTCCCATAAAAAAAAATAATAAAATGTATGTATGTTTTCAAAATAATGTTAAACGCACAATATTTTAAAATGGAGTCACACATATTTGATAATATACAGTTAAAGCTAATTATTTTCCACTATTCGGTTGATATCGATATACACATCGTCGCGTCGATGATATTTTTTCCGGCGCACAGTCACACTGAACAGCTGTTTTTTTGATTTGATAACACTAGCACTTTAATTCCACCTGGTTTTTCGGCTTTTTCCAAATTGATCACTGAAAACCCGCCAGGAGATGCAGTTCCTCCGCGTGGGTGGTCGTATAACGGCACTGCGTCAGAGATTGACCGATCGAATTCAGATGCCGGAGCGCTTCAAGGGCACGTTCGTGGAGAAGTGGGTGCAGTATTGGAACGGCCTGGTCAGGGACTACACAGAGGTGGCAGTGGGTGTTGTGCGAGAATCCTACACGAAGCCGAAAAAGGCGCTTCTCTATGGAACGGGAATGCTGTTCATGTACCAAGCCAATCTGAAGAATCCCGGCGAGGAGGCCTTTATGACTCTGCTAAGGGGTGCCACAAATCGAATGATCACAGTGCCGGTAGAACTTCAGAATCCCGTGTCCGCCGACTATCTGCTAACCTTGGAGAGGGCGATCAATCAAAAGAAACTGCGTCTCCTTTCTCTCGGCATCTGCACGATCCTTTGGGTGGATCTATACGACGAGGACGACTGCACCTATCCGGCCATCTGTGAATATACCAACGTGGGCGTCTTCAACTTCCACGAACGGATCATCGATGTGGGATTTTGGAATCAATACTGGCGACTCAAATGGAAGATGCGCAACTATGATGTCAACTACCTGTGATCCCACACCACAAAGCTTAACGCTTTCGTTATCCTTAAGACCGTGTTTGCTGCTTAAGTCAATCGAGGGAGAATATACCAATATATGTATGTTTTTAGTACATGAACATGTGTTTACTTCTTTCTCATCGGATTACGATATGGCTAACTATTTGTTATAAAACTAGGCAATATTTATTTTATGAATTTTCGTAGCGCATACAAATATTGTATATTCGAACACTACAAAAATACTTCATTCCTCTGCCTCCAGTTGAGCTCCATTTGCAGGAGCGGCTTCGATGATCCTCTTTGGTTTAAACTCCGCCTCCAGCAGCTCTTGGCATTCCTGCAGTCTAGCCAAGTTGTTGATTTTTCCCTGGAAATTGTCCTCTTTGCCGTTTCCCTTGCCCTCGAGAATTTCCATAAATTGGGGACCGAGTTTCCCGACAATTTCTGGATCTCCGCGCAGCACCAGATGTCCTTTGGCACTGCTGCCAGCAAAAACGCTCTCGGAAACAGTGAGAAAGTAGAAGATTCCTTCCGGAGCCGCCCGCAAGAATGTGTTGATGAAGTCCACCTCGATGCCATCGCGTCGATGGAGAGAGAAATATTTCGGACGATCCTTTTTGGGCAAATCGCAGAGACGCTCGGCTTCGGCGGTGGCGTAACGTTTAAGCAGCTGCTGGAAGTACTTTCGACTGCCCTTCACATTTTGCTGTAGCTTCTGGACAAGCTCCAAGTGCTGACCGGGTCCACCTCTGTGAAATGCAGATGATTATTTACAGACAATTGGCCCACATCCTTGAGAGTCTCACTTTAAAGCCTGTGTTAGCTGCTGTTCGCGCTGAAAGACCTCGCCAAGCTTTACGAGCACCCTCTCGCCGACGACAAAGTGCACCAGAACATTCGCCTTCACCTTCTCGGCGTAGAGCAGCTTAATGCACTGCAGTTGAGAGAGATTCGTGACGTGGGTGCCGCAGCACATGTTGCTCTCAATGCCCTCGATTCGCACCACCCTGGCCAGACCCTCGTGATCCTTGGGCAATCCCCTGGGAGCTCTGGCATCCTGGAACTCTTGCGCCACCTCGGGATCCACCAGAAGCACCGTAACTTCACGGCCCTCGCGAATCAGATCGTTGGCCTGACGTTCGATGAGGTCCAATGACTCGCGACTTATCAAATGAGGCGTACTTAATTGAATGTAAGAGACAGTGGATCCCAGGGACCACGAGGTGGTATCGTACTTGAACTCCCTGTCGAACAGGGCGGTGATCAGGTGCTGTCCTGAGTGCTGTTGCATGTGATCCAGTCTTCTTTGGTAGTCTAGTGTCAGAAGGACTTCGGCATCCTGCTCGAAACTCGTTGGGGATTCCACAAAATGTACAGCCGTAGAGCCTTTTCTCTGGACATTCTTAACTGGAAATCCGCCTAAGGTTCCGTAATCGCAGGGCTGACCACCGCCCTCGGGAAATAGTATCGTGTCCTCGCAGATCACATTGAAGCCCTTGAGTTTCTCCACCTTTCCACTGGGATCTGTCCAATCCAAGGTGGCAAACTCGCTGCTAACGATTTTTGTCTTGAACTGCCGCAAATTATATCACAAATTATGTAATTTGGTACTTTGCGCTTCATTTGAGGGCTCACCTCCTTCAGGAAACTGTCCTCCTGGCACTTGAACACCATCGTTTCTATGAATCCACGCAATTCCCCGTTCACGTATCGAAATCATAAACAATTTATGAGAGGGTATGTCGGCAAGTGTTCATTAGGACGGCTAGTTCACCGCTAGTTCATTTCAGAGATGAACACAAATTCGCATTGAGGCAGTCACAGTATGGCTTTCATTATATTAATTTCATTGTGGCAATTAAATCATTTTACTGACACACACATTTCCCAATTAAAAGTTTGTATGGTTTGTGGTTTTGAATATTTTTTCCATTAGTTTTTGTCACTATGTGAATTGCAATCACTGCTAACACGAAGTTCAACATCGATAACACTTTCTGATGACCAGTTCATTTTTTGAAAAATCACTAACGCTTTTTTTTCTAACGGCACTTGAATTGAATGTTGCAATTGGCGTAATCAATCAAATGAATAATTCGATATATCTTAAAATTGAGTTACTTGATTTTGGGCCTTAGAGATGGTAAAATACAAAATAGCTGATTTCGTCGAAAATGTGAATTTTTTTTCGCATTATGTTTCTCCCTCTTTTGTTTACCATCTTCCCTCTCTTTTGGATTCGCGTGCCGCGTGCCGCGTCTGCGCTACTCTTTTCTTTTTGCTTCCTTGCTCTCCCGCTGTCGCCTCCCCCGTTAACCGCTATCCTTTTCGTCCTGCCATTCGGCTATTACGTCCTTTTGCTGCTCAACAGTTTCCTGCCAACGTCCCGTTACGACACAGCGTTACGTTATCCCAATCAGAATCACGGGATAGCGAAAGGAGCGACGGAATCGTCCTTTAAATAGGTTTTAATGCAACCACCTGCAACTGTTAATCCAAGGATAATCGAACAATAGCCCTCGCGCCCATCGCTCCCCTTTGTTGGACTCCCTTCCTTACCTTGCTGTTTGTTTAAGTGCGACTTCAATTTTTCGCGAGTGTTTGCTTCGGTTATATAAGTGAGATTTCAGTGAGCAAATAAAAAAGCCAGTCTAAACGAATATAAATCGTCTTTCAGAAGGCCACATACAAAAGTAATGCTCTCTGCACGTCGAAGTTTCCCAAAATCAGTAACCCAAATAGCATGCTCATATAGAGTAATAATTGTAGGTCTCCATGGCAGCGTTGTAAAGTTATTTTCCCGTACATCCATCGCCCTGGGAAACACAGCCTACACTAATTGCAGGGCCAAAAAGAAAGTGAATTCCATTAAGCTGCATTAGTAAGTGGGCGGAAAGTGTTCAGTGGGCGGTGGGTTTGTTGGGCAGGACTCATTTTGATTGATTTATTGTGTGGACCTAGACACGCAAACCACGCACATGTCCTGCTGTGGTGTGGGTTTTTCCTTTTGCATGATTTGATTGATGGAAAGCACACGGTCAAAAAAAAAACCAGCTATTTAAAATTGTTTATAAGCGGCAATAGACATATGTTCAAATATCCGTATCTAAATTCAGAGAACTGTTGTTCTCTTTATTGATTATGTTTAAGAAATCAATTAAATAGCACATTTTCGTTATAAACGGTTGTCAACAATCATTTCAGCGATTAAGTAATTAAAAATTCTAAATTTGTTTTTGAAATAGATTTTATATATATTACTTTTCAAAATATATATATATATATATTTTTTTTTAACTGAATTCATTTTCCATTCCCATTTTCCTCTGTGCATGCATGCTAAGTACAGTTATTAGTAATACGTATTCCACTAGAAAAAGCAGCCAGCGGCACTGCGATGGCGTCTACTACTAATGCACCGTTATCACCTGCAATTAAGCACTAACAAAAGCACCACCAAGCCATAGAAAAGAAAAGAAAAAAACAATAAGCTAAAAGTTAACTGAACGCGCAGCAAGGGGATAATAATAATGCGCGATTTATACATCCAACCAAAAAAGTATGCTACGAAAAATGTCCAATGAGTTGCTAGTTACACCAACGCAACACTAGGTGGCGCCGAGGAAAGTGAAATCAAAGGACAATTCGAGAAGCGGAAGCACGGACTTAGAGCACTTTTAGGCACCCACACACATACCCGCACCCAACAGCACCCACTCGTACATCTAAAAATACCCTGTAATAAATTGAAATAATAATAAAACACAATCATGGCCAACACAGCTCAGCTATTGCGACGCCAAAGCTCCCGGGATATAATCCTCAAAAGCCAGAAGAGCATCGATCAGCTGGAATTGCGGGTAAGTCCACAGGACAGGAAGCGTAAAAATGAAGTTAATAACAAAATAACCTATTAATAAAATGTATTCACTTTGGGTATTTCGACTAATCTTTTCGGCGAGATTACTGAAATCAGTTAAATTTTCTAGGAACTCCGAGGTCGCCTGGTGTCAAAGGAGCATGGCGTCAGCCACCATCACCACACATCATTACACCACCAGCCGCTCTATGGGGCCACCAATCAGGGCTTCATGTCCGACGCCTTCGACGAGTCCTCGGAACTGGAACAGGATCCGCCGCCCTTCGGATCCGAGGCTAGCACTTCGAAGGCCAAGGCCGAACTGGTGGCCATTGCGACTGCCTCTGCGGATCAGCAGGATATCGTCGAGGGCGAGAAGGAGGGCGAGGAGCGAGAGAGTTGGGACAGCAAGATTATGTTCTTGCTGGCCACCATCGGGTATGTTTCATAGCCAAATAGGCCAACGTTAATAACCATTTAATTCGTAAATTTTTCTAAATTTTTGCACAGCTATGCCGTTGGCCTGGGAAATGTGTGGCGTTTTCCCTATTTGGCGCAGAAGAATGGCGGCGGTGCCTTCCTGGTGCCCTACTTCATAATGCTGTGCATCCAGGGCATACCGATCTTCTATCTGGAACTGGCAATTGGCCAGCGACTGCGAAAAGGAGCCATCGGCGTTTGGAGCCAAGTATCGCCGTATCTAGGCGGCATTGGTATCTCATCGGCGGTGGTCAGCTATATAGTGGCGTTGTACTATAACACTATCATTGCCTGGTGCCTGATCTATCTGCTACACAGTTTCGAATCGCCATTACCCTGGGCGGACTGTCCGACGAGGTTGTATAAGAATTTTACCTACGACCACGAACCGGAGTGTGTGGCCTCATCTCCGACGCAGTTCTATTGGTATCGCACCACATTGCAGTGCTCGGAGAGTGTGGATATGCCGGAGAACTTCAATTACCACATGGCCATTGCGCTAATTGTCTCCTGGTTTTTGGTCTACATCTGCATGGTCCAGGGCATCACGTCATCCGGCAAGATCGTCTATATGACGGCCATATTCCCCTATGTGGTGCTTATAATATTTTTTTTTCGGGGCATCACCTTGAAGGGTGCTGCAGATGGGGTGGCACACTTGTTTACCCCACGATGGGAAACTCTATTGGATCCAGTCGTTTGGCTGGAGGCCGGCACACAGATCTTCTTCTCGCTGGGATTGGCCTTTGGCGGTCTGATAGCCTTCAGTTCGTACAATCCGGCGAATAATAATTGCTACAGGGACGCCATACTCGTATCGCTCACCAATTGTGGCACATCCATGTTTGCCGGAGTGGTGGTATTCTCTGTCATTGGGTTTAAGGCCACGGCGACCTTTGATCGCTGCACTGAGGAGCGTAATGGGCTTGTGGCCCAGAACAAGACGCACAACCTGCCTGTCTGCGATCTTCAAACGGAATTGGCCAATGTGAGTTCACTTGCTATATGCTTACACGGAATATATACATATATATATTTACCATTTCAGAGTGCTTCCGGAACAGGTCTGGCCTTCATCATCTTCACGGAGGCGATCAATCAGTTTCCGGGTGCACAACTCTGGGCTGTCCTATTTTTTCTGATGCTCTTTACCCTGGGAATCGACTCGCAATTCGGTACGCTGGAGGGCGTGGTCACATCCCTGGTGGACATGAAACTTTTTCCCAACCTGCCCAAGGAATATATAGTGGGGGTGAGCCATTCTTATTTCTCAACTTCTTTACTCTGATTTATTGATGTTTTTCCTAGTGAATTTAATAATCAATTGAAATTTCATTTCTTTTGCAGGCACTCTGCTTTTCCTGCTGCACAATCTCCATGTGCTTTGCCAATGGAGCCGGGAGCTATATATTTCAATTGATGGACAGCTTTGCAGGCAATTTCCCGCTGCTGATCATTGCGCTCTTCGAATGCCTTTCGATTAGCTACATCTATGGGGTACGCCGTTTCTCGGACGATATTGAGATGATGACCGGTTCGCGTCCGAATTTCTACTGGATGTTCTGCTGGAAGTACCTATCGCCCTGTGCAATGGTCACCATTCTGCTGGCCTCCTTCTATCAACTTTTGACCGAGGGCAGTAGCTATCCTGCCTGGATTGGATCGAAGGGAGCCACTGAGGGCATGGAGTGGCCGCACTGGTGCATTGTCGTTGCCTTCTTCCTTATACTCTCATCCATTCTGTGGATACCAATTGTGGCGGTGCTGCGGTAATTAGCCAGCCTATGACTTATGTCTTATGATTTCACACACACATATTTCGTATTTCAGTCTGTGCGGAATCAAGGTGGTGGAAGACTCGGATCCCGCCTGGTTTCCCGAAGCGGAGCTAAGGGAAGTCCACGGCATCGTGCCACACGAACCAACCGAACTGGAGCGCAGCATTTTCTGCTTCAACATGGACGGTACGGAGGGCATGTGTTGCCCAAAGTACGGACTACCCGAAAAGTCGCTGGAAGAGGAGGAGTAGACACGCACAGGATACCAATGATAAGTTGACAACAACGACAATAAAACCAAATGAATTCTTGACCGAACCCAAACCGAATATGATACGAATGATGAAATATATATAATTGAATCTCGATGTAAATATGGACAATAAGTAAGCACTCACCGATGTTAGATGCGGCGTCGATATCAAAACACTCCTATATGGTCGTCCCAAAGACTGTTTGAAGATAAAACAAAAAAAAAAAAAAACAAAACCGAAAAACTATAATGCAAAGCAACCACAACAAGGAAAATGAAAATAGGAAAATAGCAATACTAGGTAAAACTCGACGCTGGATGCGCGGTTTCATTCAAGCAGAAAGCTATAGAAATGCATTAAAAAAAATGGGCGAAATCAATGGAAATATTTCCGCATAACTTCATTAGCATGTGGCCATATACATATATACGCGATTATTGTTTTCCATTGCCTTTCTTCTTTGGTTTGGTTTTGGTTTTTTTTTTTTTTTTTGTCGAAAAAGGGCAGAGAGAGTTTAGAGTTTGTTATATGGCCACCCTTATAGGGTCTACATATCCGATTTCGCTATCAAAGAGAAAACGTACAATTTGCCACAAACACAATTTGCTGACTATATACGATATATATATGTATGATAACTATATTCGACTAACTATGCTATATTCTAGACTTAATTCTTTAATTTGACCATATCATGCAAGGGACATCGGGGAGGGCACCACCTATATAGAAGATATATAACTATAACTATACAGTGACTATATCAAGCACAGTTCATTCTCTGTTGTGATCTCAGCTCGACGGCTTTCTGTGTGAATCACGAAATCATATCACATTCGAAACTATGCTTAAAACCTAAAAAAACTACTTTAAAGTCTCAGTGTTTTAGATATTTGATGGCGGAGATATGTATGTATATTGGAAATGAGTTATGTTTTGCTCTAATCGAAAGTTATACGAATAAAATTACTTGTTGGTAATCGTTATCATCGCCACACTCCATTGTACTTATGGCCTATAGGTATATCTGTAGTTATATATATATACATATACATATACATTTACATATACATTTACATTAAAGAAAAACATTAACAAATCGCAAACGCAACCGTTCAAATAGGTGGAAAATGAACCCTATAAAGATATACATATACATAACTGGAGATGGCAGCTTAAAGTTAAACGACTCATTATTATATATATATACATTTATTTATGTGTGTTTGAAATGCAGCTAATGGTCGCGTGAATTCGTTTTGAAACACAATTCTGGACACTTCTGGGCATTTTTAAAATCGATCAAAAATTAAAAACCCTTGAAAAAGAAATTCACTCCTCCATGTAGCAATGGATTGCACTGTATTATAAGTTATCAATTTCATTATGGTATACTTATACATATATATACATCGATATATATTATACACATCTATTTAGATCGAAAGGAAAACATATATTATACATGTATTTAATGTTATTGATGTTGACAATAAAGGAACCCTTACGAAACGAGTTTTAAACCAAAACGAAAGAGACGCGATATATGGGCGACCTTCTATTACCCGCAAAGAATACGCAGATGGAACACACGCAGTTTGCAAAAACTTGAAAATGAATAGTAATATATTTACGATAAACAATTAAAATCATATTGCTAAAAAAAAAAAAATTCGATGATTATTACAGAATTTGTTATCCTTATTTTGCTAGCTCACAAGAAACTTCTAATTGATGTAAAATTCTTTCATTTGCATTGAAACACATGAAACTATGATATAGATAATTCAACGTATGATTATTAACTTATGTTAAACTTGCAACTGTTAAGTCATAACAACAATTGCAACTAAATGACAATAAATAATAAAAAAAAAAAGCCTACGTTCATATGGTATTTTAATTGGCCACAAAAAATTGGGATTATTTTTTTTCTTTCACTTTTCAATTAGCCTACGACTCCTTTACAAATCCTGAATTCATAAAAACTTCTCCATTGATTAGTGAAGCTTGGCTAGTTTCTTTTCACTGACTAGAAGTAATACACAGTGAAAAAAAAATGGAATTAAATTGTTAAATGTAGATAAATAAGTTGTAAAACATATACAAATGTAACGAAAGGCGACAAAATTCTTTAAAAAATATTTTTTTTTCATTGGCAATCGATGGACAAGTGTCACTCCTTTCTCACAGTGCAGCAAAGTGTGTGAGTGTGTGTGCGCATGTGCAACGGTAATCTGAATTGGCCAACGCCTGCAGCAGCCCTTGTGACTTCAGCGGAGCGCAACAGGCGGAAACAAACTGGCCAAGTGACCGGCCATCGTGCTGGGCGGAGCGGTACCTCTACCACTGGGGGCGGTACGGGTGGCGGTGGCAAGCACAAACATACATAAGTACATACATACGTACATGCATACCATACATTAGTGGTCGTCATCGTTGGACGTCTCACTGCATCGAATTAGCGGTAAATTACAAGCTGCAGCGCCTGTTGCATGTGGCTGCTGCACTCGTACTTTCTGCATACTGCAAGTGCAGCTTTACATTCCGTTGATTGCACACACAAATTCGAGGCGTCTTTCTTTCGGTTTTTTTCTTTTTTTTTCTTTCCTTTGCATAAACACTTTGGTATTAAATATAATTAAAAGCTAAAATCCATTTGGCAATTGTTCAGCCGGAGCGACGAAGTCGCTTGATGGAAAGTTGTTGTTTATGCTTAAGTTGTACATATGTACATATTTCTAAGGCGGAAATTTCTGGGCGACAATGCGACCAATGCGTCCAAAGAGGAGGATTCGTTTGAAACTAGAATCAGCATGGGGTCAACTCGTTAGCTTTTTCAGCTTCAGAGATCCAGAAGTGCATATGTTTATTATATATATATATACATATATATATTTCTTGGTTCGAACTGAACCAATTTGATCGGCAAGCTGTTTTGATTGCCAGCGGAATCGGAATTCCTGCTCTCGTGTTGAAGTCTCAATCGCGTTATCGCCGCACCTGAGCCCCTAAAAACTGAAAACCAGTTTGAGGCCTTGCCACATTCCATTCAGCCATCCAATTGCCACTGCCCACTGTGCCCCGCGCACTCTCGATGTCCCACTGTGCAGCTGTGGCACCAAACAATTAACTTTGGCAACAAACGAGTACTGCGCCGCCAGCAACAGCAGCAGCAACAGCAGCGGCAGCAACAAGACCAGCAATAACAATAACAATAATAAAAGCGACGGACAAGTGCCGACGTCGACATGGGCAGCGACTGCGGCAGAGGCAGCGCCGTCGACAGCGGCTGCGCATGCGCACGTAAACAAATTCTCAGCGGCGCATATTTGTTGCCCGCTTTTTCCTTTGGGGTAAGTTGACTTTTGCACTCATCGTGCAACATGCAGGCTATGTCAAATAAATGCAACCTATTTCTATGCATTTAATAATAAATATAATATATTTTCAATATAATTGAAAAATAATTAAGCAAATGTGTAGCAAGTAAATATTATTAATTATTAGGGCAATACTTGAAATCTGACTTAATTGCGTACTTAATAAGCTAATAAATCTGCTGACAGTGTATTTAAACCATCGCCTTGAAGCTCTTTTATTTTTGTTTTAGGTAATTTCAGCGGCTGCTGCTTTTTTTTTGTGAGTTTCTTGAAAGCAAAAATTAAAAAAACCTCAACAACAACTGGCTTGAGAAAGAGTCGGCGAATGGGCGGCAGACAGAGAGGAAACTATGCGAAGAAGAAGAAGTGGTAAAAAAAAAAAAAAAAAAAAAACAATCCCTGGCGAAACACGCCAACCCAAAGCGACTTTGTTGCTGCGGCTTCAGTTGCCAGCGCGATTTTGAATGGATTGTACGCGCGGCGAGTTCTCAAAAGTCGTGTTTTCAAGCCGATATACATGTGCATATATATACATATATATTACATATAGTAACTGAAGAATCCCAACGAAAGATCAAAGATTGATAGTAAGCACAGCAACATGAAAATCTAAAGGAAAAAAACAGACTGCGTGCGTGTGTGCAATATATGAAAAAATATAGTCCAATAAAAAATCTCTGAATTTTTTGATTTTTTCGATTTTTTCAATTTTTGTTTTATTTTTGTGTGTGTGTTTGTTTGGTATGCTATCAAATGAAAATTGTGTGCAATAAGCGGCGAATGCAGGCCAGCAGCAGCAACAACAACAACAGCAATACCAACGGGTAAATATTTCCAAACAACAAACGAAAAAAAAAACACAAATACCAGGTTCAAGTGTAACCAGTTTCCAGATTCCAAAGAGAAAAAAAAAAATCGTAAAAAACCGCAGTCAAAAATGCCGCGGGCTGTGCGCGCCCAATATTTCAAGTTCCTCCTCAGCAATTTAAATGTAAATTCCGACTCGTTCTTAAGTTTGAAGAACATTCACTGTCGGAATCGAAAAAGTTGCTGCACTAATCGATACGGCTTGCTACATACATACATATGTAGCTACATTAATAACGAAATGATATCTGAAGTTGATTTCGTTACAATAACTATCTTTTGTTTATATTTAAATTGTTTCAATTAATTGCTTAGTTTACAAATATGTATAGAAAAGAAATGATTAGCTGCAAAAATTACAGGGTATTCAGAATTTTATATTCCTTTTGCTTACGACATTCTTTAGCCAGTTCTTTCTGCTTTTTGCGGTGTTTCGTGTTTATCATTATTATGATTATTATTATTTTTTTTTTTGTCTGGTTTCCCATCTGTATTTTTAGTATGCTGGTAAAGCCTTTAACATTTATTCAGCATCATCTTCAACTTAAATGTCAAGCTCGTGTGGCGGCGTCTAACACACTTGGAGAAATTGAAAATACCTATCTTGGTTAGCTTTGGGGTCATATTTAGACATTTTTTAGACTATTAGAATCTCAACGGCTCGTCAAAATTTCAGTCGAAAATAAATAAAACTTTATTTCATTGGCATAAATACATTTCTTGCAGAGGCAACTGCGGCAATTACTTCAATCGTATGCAGGCGGCATTCTAACTGTAAAGCACTTGGCAACGGTCAACGGCAGAGACAGAGGCAGAGGCAGAGGCAGCTGCAAGTGGAACGCACAGGAGCAACATCATTAGCCGGCACTTGATTGCATCAGCTTGGAGGCACGAGATCTAGGCACTGGATATCTGAAATCGGATATCGACAACCAGATGCTGCAGAACCATGGCGGCAATTACTAGCAATGTGTCGCGATTGGAGCCAATGCGCGGTATTTCCATAATCATTGAATCGCCAGAAGTGGCAACGGCAACACCACCACCAGCAACAACAACCGCAACTGCCGAAGCAGAAGCCGCAACAAAACAAGTAGCACCAACTGCCAAGAGCAACAGCAACACTGAAATGTCGCTCAAGTCACAGGCTGCTGGCATGTTGCTGGCATTTGGCGACACAGCAGCAACAGCCAAAGATAATTTGGAAACTAGTTACGACACTGCAGCAAAGTCGACAGCAGCACCAGAGACCAACAAAATCTATCCGCAGTTACTGTTGCGCATTGGCGGAGAAATTGCCGGTGCAACAGCATCAGCAGAAGCAGCAGCATCAGCAGCAACAGCAGCAGCAGCAACAGCAACATCACCGACCATAATCAGCTGCAATGGTGAAATTGCCGCCAGTCAAGCAGCAGCAACAGCAGCGGACACAGCGGCAACATTGCAACACAACAATACGGTGAAGATTCAAATCGAAAGCCAGGGTCAGCAGCGAACACTGGGCAAGCAGATAAGTGTGGTGAAGCTGAACGAGGGCGTGGAGGAGATGCAGCAGCACATGTGCTATTTGGTGGACACCAGTGGCCAGTACTCGCCCTGCGAGACCTTGGACAGTGGCACGGGCAGCGATCTGGAGAATCATCCGCAGCAGCAGCAGCAGCCGCAACAGGTGAGATCACCGCAACTGGAGCTTCATCTGCAGACCACGCGGCTGATGGTCAACGAGGAGGCGGACCATAAGCACAGCCCGCTGGAGACGCCGAGTCCCGTTCCGAAGCGAGCATATAGCCTCACCGATGACAGCGAGGAATGCGATGAGAGCAGCAACTCATCGCTAAGCTGCGATTCCCTGCACTCTGGTGGCCTGCTGCCCACTACCCTGCTGCGGGATATTCGATTCAGGGAACGAGCGTCCGGTCCTCTGGTCACCAAAATCAATGGCAGACCATTGCAATTCGAAACGGATGGCTATTACACATTCCATGTGCGCGAACACGAGAATTTCCGGAGTTTTGGTTCCAATTCCTCGACGGAATACGAAGCGCAGCACTTTACGGATGAGCAGCCGGGTGAGGATTTTGTTGGCTTTCGTGACATTCGAACGGCGGGCAAGCTCGCCGGCAATTCTACAATTAAATCCGCCAAGGGAACCGTACGGGGCGTCAAGAATCGTGTGCGCAATGGAGTAGCCACCTTCTTGCAACTGCAACAGCCCAATGTCAAGGTGAGATTTGCTAATAAGAGTAAGCAACGAAATCAGGTTGAATACTTTGTTTGAGATAGTCTTTTCCAATGAGAAAAACAGCGAAACAAAGCCCATTCAACAATAAAAAAAAGGCATGGAAAATGTGCAATGTATTCGTTGAATGGATACATTAAGCGAATTCATTAATTGCAATTGCAATTTAAGTGAACAATTTCAGCAATGAAAGTCATTGCATTCACCATTGGCACTCAAAATTTAAAAAAAAAAAAAAATGTAAGAATGTCAGAATGTCAATTCCGCCTTAAATCAAAATCAAATTATTTATCGAATTTAAAAATATTTTCAGTTTCGTTTGTATTAAATTAGCGCATGAGAAATTCGAATAAATATTTGAATACCACAAAACTACAATATTATGCGCCAACTTTGAATATGATTCACACAAACACTCATTCAATTGCATGTGGGGGTTATTCATTGAGAAAGTTTTTTCGGTATGGATTTCTTTTTTTTTTTGTGTGTGTGTATTTTTGAACATTTTCGTATTTGTTGTTTAACTTTTGCCTTTGGGTCGCTGACTTTTTCACACCTACACTGGAGATGCATTCGAAACTAAAGATACAAGTATAGTATTGCAGTTGGGCGTCATTATGCAATGCTGATTTATATGTATATTTAAATACATACATATATATTGCATGTGAGGGATCGTTTGTTGGCCTGTGTGAAAGTGAATCCAGACATTTCGGTGATTCATTGCCGCCTTTTTTTTATATATATTTTTTTTTTTTATTTCATTACGATTATTATTGAGAAATTTCTTTCACGAAAGACAATTAACACCTGACTGCCGCTGTCTATTTGCGGAGCTTGTTGTTGCTTGATTCGCCATTAAGCGGCTTAATATGTCGCATACGCCCTTCATTTCTATATGGATATCAAATCCGAAAAGGCAAAAGAAAGCTAAAATGCTGACGGAAGTACAAAGCCAGATAGTCGGCTAGATAAGTTATACATATAAAGTTTGCCTTAAATGATCCGCCACCTGACTAATTGCAAGTGTCTTTTTGTCTCGTTGTCTTATTTCTCAAACCTTTTGATTTCGGTTTTCTCTTTTGTGGAAAGTTCTCTTCTAAACGAGGGGGGGTTCCAAAAAAAAAAAACAAAACGAAAACCAAAATTAATTGACCTATTTTTTGGTGGAGGGGAAGCGCGTCGAATCGCAGTTTTATTGTGCCAGAATTGGCCACGCTCGCACTTCTGAAATACCCTCGATTTTTTTTTTTTGCCCTGTCATCGGGTTGATCTCTGGCCTATTGTATATCGCTTTTAAACGCCTTTTTAATGTGAGTTTTGCGAAATCAATTTACCAGACAGGCGGTATCGAGTTAACCCTGGACATTGAGCAACTATTACAACATCTACCTAATAATTGGTGTTCGATCTGATTGGCTAAGTGCCACGCGGGCAGTTAAAACTTTGATGGTAGTTCAATAATTTCAAGTATCGGTACATTTTCTATTATCTTACATTACATTTATTACCATTTGTGTAGATTCCAAAACCTCTGTGGCATTAAGCAACCTTCGTGAATTTATATAAAATACGACGACAACTCTATCATAGGGCTGTCACCCCCATGAACTTCAAGGGAGTTCATCAATATTTCATCCAAGACTCAATCAAATATATTTGACTGCCTTCTCAACGAATTAAATGTCAACTTCTTTGGCGACTCACACGTTTTTGTTTGGTGATTTTTCTTAGTCAAATTAGCAAAGCCAACCTTGAAACCAAAATCAATGTATAATTATTGCTAAAATAAAAAAAAATGAAAGATACCAAAAATTATTTGGCTAAAAACAGCTTGCATAATTTGTTCAAGAAACACACAAATTATCATAATAAAGAGCCACTAATGCGTTAATTATGCAACAACAACAACAACAACAGTAACAACAATCGGATATACTGAGCAGACAGATCGAATTATATTTTATGGGCCGCAGCCGATTCCTTTTGCCTTTTGTTTCAGATACGAGTTTTTTTGCATTTGGAGTGGTGTCATTAAAATATCATTTAGCTAATTTGAGTTTGAGCACACACATACATACATACATACATACATACATACATACACACATCTACCAATATAATTTTGTGAACAATCATGTCTAAGTTTAAGCACTAATCGGTTTGGCCAAAAAAAAAAAAACGAAAGTTTATGTGTGTAATGACCCGATAACAAGCCCACTTGCACACGAAAGTCCCCTTCCAAAGATTGAAATTGAATATTTTAACCAAAAATTGCTATAGTAATTTCACTATATTATATATAGCATTTTACAGCACTACAGAAAAGGTGGCAAAAAGACCCTTTCAACAAAATGAGAAAGTATTTAAAATTTGCTGGCCCTAACTACTAATTTTCCTATTTAAGTTGTTTGTTGTATAGTTTAAATTGCAGGAAAACCTTTTAACCTGCTCCCAATTGAGTAAACGAATAAAGAGACAATGGAGTAATTTTATGTCATAAATAGCAAGCTTAAAAATTAGATAAAAAGTAACAATTTATCAGAATAAGTAATCCCACCATTTTTTGTTCCGACAAATATTTCGTATTGAAGATTCACTTGAAAACAATATAATCCCGTGTAGAAAAACTTTTTCATTTGAGTAACAATGCATATTTTTCTATGCGCCTTCAAACGAAAGTGAAAATGAAAACGAAAATGTACTCTACGTGACTGAATTTCAGATTTAAAGCATATTTTTGACGATCTTTTACGCCGTACGAGAGTAAAATATATAAAGATACACTTCGCACAATTAGGCAGCTAAAACTTGTGCGGGGCGTTAGCTGCATTTCAATTTCAATTTGCATTCAGGGCCAAAAGAAAGAAAGCCACGAGAGTCACTCGAAATGGGCTTATTAAGGTATCCATACAATTATTGCCAAATTGAAGCTCGTCGGTAAAATAACTACAAAAAAAAAAAAAAAAAAAAAAAACACAGTCTGGAAACTGAATACAAAAAAAAAAAATCTCAATTCGTAACCAAACGAAAGTGAAATGTTTCCACTCGATTCGCGTACGTGTGTAAATTTATGCAAAAAGAAATGGGCTTTGGTGCGGGGGATGACAGCATATATTTATATATATATATATGTACATATATATCGGTAGAGTTGGGTGTGAGAACCGATTGGTAGACAGATCATGGCGGTACCACTATTCAATTCAATGCCATAAAACAAGTTGAACTTTGTTGAAATTTGGTCAAATATATATATATATTTGAATAGATCGATGCTGTGCAAAAGCGAAAAATTTCCCATGCGTTTTGCACAAAAATCCATCGATTGCCATCGGAAATACGCATACGGGTTATGGGTTATGCAACGCAGTGTGTGACGTATTAATTGAGATTTTTTTTTTTTTTTTTTTTTTTTTTTGGGTGTGCACAACTTTCGGTGCTCCTTTGAGTCCCAGATCAAAAGCTAGAGATTGCCAAAAAAAAAAAAAAAAAAAAAAAAACTGCCTTGTCGAACAAGTGACCTGCTTTCTCTTTCGCTGCTCTTAAAAAAACAGTTGAAGATATTGTTTTTTTTGTGCTTGGAGTTCTGCAGAAGATGGCCAGATTTTTGAGTTGTCATTTGGCCTGCGGTTCACAGTTCACAGCCTTGTTTTCATTTGCACAATCACATTCATGCTTGTGCGCTATGTTTATTTACATTACAATTAGATTGAATGGCCAGATTTTGAAGTGATTTGGCCTGCGGTTCACAGCCTCATTCATATTCATTCCCATTCCGTTGGGTATTCTCGCGAACATGTTCATTACACTCAATGGCTTTGAACTCTCGTCGGCGAAGGAGCGACAAAATGACGCTTAATAGCAAATGGCCATCATTAATGTACCAGTTTACCAGCTTAACATTTTGTATATGCCTCCGCCGAGCGGCGTTATGTTTGGATATAATATGCCATATATTAAATAACCGCCACCTGAGGCGATTTTGCGACTGGGATCCATGGGATCCTCGATCAAAGGGGGGGCTGGCAATTCGACTCGACTTGCAACTTATGCAAGTGCAATGCGCCGATGCAGTGCGAAAAAGGTAGAAAAGTGATCGACAGGTTAGGTACCGTGCAGATTTTAATATTTCCATTTTTAGATATATTCTCATATCCATAATCATATTTCATTTAATCAAGGCTCACACTAAAGTTTTGCTCAAATTTGAAATGTGCACCAGCTTGCCTCTGAAATTTCATATCGCAAATAGTGAAATAAATAGCCTTCATTATTTATTAATTAATTCCAATTCCCTTGTGAGAGTGTTTTAAAAGCGACATTTGCAATTAATTTGATACCATTTCTCATGTTCAAATCATTTCATATCATTTCACCATCATAACTCTCTGTGTTTTGTTTGCCAAATGTCCTGCTCTATTAATTTATTTTTCTTATACCAATAAATCATTGCAAAATAGTCGCCTTGGGAAATTCGATCGTGTTCAAGGTATCGACTGTCTTCGCCGATGAAAATCTAGTTAATCAGGCTGTCTAACGGAAGAGAAACCCCCCTCCCCTCCCCCCTGCCACTCACTAAAGGCGAATGAAAAAAAACTTGTTGGCCAAATCGAGAAAAATGTTTCGCATTGTGCCAAGTTTTCACTTCGGACATTCATTTGCCATTTACACAAATTGGCTATGCGTAATTTTCAATTGAATCCGTTGTGATTGCCGTCAGTTGAATTAGTATCAACGAATTACAATGGATGGCACTGAAAGAATCTGAAAGAACTCTCTAGTCCAGGCTTTAAATGGTATCCGCTAATTAGTATGGCAATGAAATTGTCTTTCGTTTCGTTTAACAAGTATTTTTGCTTGGCAATTAGCGGGCGTTTTGTAATCACAATACAACACCATGTGGCTCAAGTGTTTTGGCCAAGGCTGTTACCATTTTGCGGCTCCGTGGGGTGAAGGTTAAAGACAAAAGGCGATGGAGCAAACCGAAGATGCCCTCGATCTATTGGCCTAGCTACAAGTTGGCTTTTGTAACAGACATCGTATTTGGGGTGTATGAATCCAGCAAATCGAGCTCATGACAAAAACGAATTATATTATTATATATTATTATTTCAATCATAAACATTCGAATTTTTAGTTTGGTGTGGGGAGCACTTTGCCTAAATTTTCTACTAAAATTCTCAATCCATTAACATCCAAACATTGAAACTTGTCCAATTTCAGAACTATATGGAGAAGGATGTGGGCAAAGTGGTTTTGTACACCACCAGCATGGGCATCATCAGGGACACATATGCCAAGTGTGCCAATGTTAAAAAGATTCTGCGCACACTGCTAATTAAATTCGAGGAGAGGGACATTTTTATGAGCGTGGAGTATCAGCAGGAAATGCGCGAAAGGATGCAGGACGAGACCATCCGGGTGCCACAGCTCTTCGTCGAGGGTCAGCTCATCGGGGTAACTAATAAGCGAATATTCTTCAATGAATATCTAAATATTTAACAAATTCATTATCTGCAGGATGCCAATATCGTTGAGCGTCTGAATGAAAGTGGTGAGCTGCGACAGCTGTTGAGACCGTATAAAGTAAGTTATCAAATATGATCGCTCTAATGTGGGTTTAATCAAATGTTTTACCGCTTTTACAGTCGATTGCCACGGCGTATACGTGCCAAACTTGCGGCGGATATCGCATGCTGCCGTGCCCCGCGTGCAACGGTTCCAAGAAGTCAATGCACCGGAATCACTTTACGGCGGAGTTTGTGGCACTAAAATGCATGAATTGCGATGAAGTCGGGCTGATTAAATGCCCGAATTGCTGAGGAAAACGCTACAAAGCTTTTTTCTAGCTATAGTGCTTTTTTTTTCTATCTATATCGAAGACATATTTTTTTTTTTTGTGCGCAACTTTTGTAGTCGCTTATTATTAACAGTTGTGATATTTGAGAGCAGTTAGAGCCGATAAGGAGCGGCCGAAACGGATGCGAAACGAAAAGGAACGGAACGGAACGAAACGGAACGGAAACGACACACACACACACACACACACACACACACACACACATAAAACATGTTCACGTATGTGAATCGAACAAATAAAAAACGAATTAGGCATTATGATTTGAATTTTTTTTTGATTTGAAGCATGTTTTTGGGCATTCATGTTAAAGTGCTACTACAGTGCCACCGAAACGTATGCAACACATTCTTAAGACTAATGCCACACACTAAGCCAAATTTACAATGCGCACTATGGGGCATTTGGCCTGTTTTTTTTACAAAAATTAATACCTCGTAAACTATTGGAGATATTTGGATGAATTTTTTTTTATGCGTTACACATGCCTCCAGGAATATTTTGGAAAAGTGGGCGTGCCCCAACGCCGCCCCAATTTTTTTTTTTTTTTTTTAATAATATATTTTTAAAGTTTATTTTAAATTTCAATATTGTATAATTCATAACCGTCTTCCTCTTCACAATCAGCAGAGTCTGAAGAATTTTTATAAGGTTCAAATTCGCAAGCTAACATTTGAATGACTTCTGGTGGAAGAGATAGTCGCTTATGTTTTCGCCTCTTTAAATTTAGTATCCATTGCTCTGTAAAAGACATATGCGAAGCTACTAATGGTTTCTGCCTTGGCTGGGTTTAACAAAAGAGTTTTAAGTATGGTTGCAAGATCCCACAGGCCGCGCTTCCGTGCAGCTTGAACCAAAAGATGTTCGTTGTGATTCGGCGCCCTTACGAGTTCATCTGCTTGCTGTCTTCGGCCACTCAAATTTTTTAAATAATATGACGTTTTCGGGAGTCCAGCTAATATTCTTTCCTTTTTATTTTTCTCCTTTACCTTCAGGACTAGGTGTTCTTCTAACCAATTTGAAAAAAATTTTAAAAATTCATTTATTTTTCGATTGCATTTTCTCCAATTTCGCAAAAGATTGACTGAAATCATTCGTTATTATTATTATTAGTTAATCGTTCATTTAAGTCTAGCTTGCTATCAGATAAATGCCCACTAATAAAAGTGCAAATAGAATTTTCCTTCCACTTCCAGCAGGGCAGCATTGGAAATCGAGATATTGCTCCCTAAAAAATGAAATTTCTCAAAAAACCGCAAAAAACGCACATAGAGACTACCTGATATGAGTTAGGAATTGAACACACTACAACATGGATATAAACACTTACTGAAAAAATTGTTGTAGCTCTATTCAAATTTGAAAATTTTTTCAAACAACTGCATGTTGACACCACTTGCTAAATGTACAAATTGTTAGAAATAGGCGCACACAATAAACAATATATTAATAACAACACATAATAAGAACCTAAAGATTGATTATCCATTTCAAATTATACTCTCCTTCTTCTTCTTTTTAAATTTTAACACTTTGAAAGTTAAGCTAAATTTTGCTCGCAACAGCCGACTTTAACAGCTGTTATTATAACAGAGCATTGTTAAATTAACTTATGCGGGCTATATCATAACACAGTTTAACGTATTTCCAATGTATTAATACTAAAATACTTCAAATTTGCATACTTGTGAAAAACACATTATTGTAAAAAAAAAACAGGCCAAATGCCCCATAGTGGCAATGCATGAACAATACGTGTGCTGTCACTGTATGCGTAGAAATGAGCCAAAAAGTACCAGAAATGGTACCAAAAAGTAAAATTTGCAATCTTTGGACACTTTACTATCAGAGAATATATATATTTATTTTTGTCAAATTTTCGTATATATTTCGAAACATTTTTCATCCCAATCGAATTGCCTTTGCCACTTAATTCACACACTCATTCGTCACAGTCAACTCAGCTTGTGTACAGCTTTTATTGTTGCTCCAAAATTCGTTGTCCTTGCTCGTTAACTGCATTCTTTGGACTATCTTTCAATTCCGTTTCGGTGGTATTGTTTTTAGCTTCAATGGATTCAAATCAGGAGATATACTTTCAGCCGCGTTGTATGTCAGGTACAAATAGATCAGTAGTAGAAAAATTCTTGTCTTTGATATTCATAATTTAGATCATATGGAGATGCGTGGCAGCGGCGGATCGAATCCCTTATCGCAACACTCCGAGCTGTCGAATGCTGATGGAGAGCGCATCTGTTGGATATGCTTCGCAACTAGCGAAGATAATCCACATGCCCATTGGGTGCAGCCGTGCCAGTGCCGCGGTGACACTAAATGGGTCCACCAGAGTTGTCTATATCGCTGGATCGACGAGAAGCAGCTGGGTGATCGCCGGCAAACGGTGATTTGCCAACAATGCCAAACTGAGTATATAATGGTCTTTCCCCAAATGAATCCCATTGCCAGGGTGCTAGAGAAGCTGGATTATGCAGTTAGGCGAATTTGCCCATTTTTGGTGCTCGGAATGTTCTTATGCTGTATATACTGGATTGCCCTTACATACGGAGCATTCACTATCATCCAGGTGGTGGGTCAAGATCGCGCAATGCAGTTGATGGAGAATAAAGTCATCCTGCTAGTGGGTTTACCCTTCATACCGGTGGGATTGATCCTATTCCGGCTGGTGCGATGGAAAGATGCCGTCTTGAAGGCCATGCGCAGCATATATATATACATTCCGCGCAAATTGCCCTTTTTCCACAGGACCAATCAGTCGGAAGGTGCATCGAGGGACTTGGGTGACTTGGGTGACTTGGATGACTTGAGCGTCAGTTCGAGCAGTTCGATCAGTTTGCCACCAATCCAACATAATCCGTCCATCACCGAACCCTTCTACATCTCTCGTCTCATTTGCGGAGCATTTTTTCTACCAACTTTTGCCACAACGGTGGGAAATGTGTTCTTCGGTAGGCTGGACGATGCACTGCAGCGCACCATACTCGGTGGTATTGCCTATATCGGAATTAAGGGATTGCTGAAAATGTATCTCGACCAGAAGTTATATCTCCGTCGCTTAGGTCGTTGCATTTTGAACTACACCGATGAAAACGTACGGATGATTGATCAGCATACCCAGGACAATAGCAATTACAATCCGAATCAAGGATCGAATGACGATGATCGCCAGTTTGCCGGATTTAATGAGAGCATAGATGATAGCTTTAGCGTGCACACCACGGACTCTGCGGTTGGTGACGCGTCCAGCATTCAGATCGTAGTCCAATGAGCTATTATGATAAACCTTTTGGCCAGGAAGTTAGATCCATAAGTTTTAACGACTTTGGCAACGAGCATGGCTAATCACTTTTTTTGGCAATAAAATAGTGTATACATTTAAAACTTTTAGAAAACTGCAACTTGGAGATATACAATACATAGATGACGCATCATCTATTAAACAGTATATTGTTATATCTTTTAATTTAAATACATTGAATTCAAATTTTTGCAAACTGTAAGCACTATAAAATTGAATTTTATTATTTAATTGCGATATTTCCAATTGTCAAGATCCAAATGCGTCCTATAGAATGGCGCCATGGGACAGGTTCGTTTGTATGATGGACAAAAGTTGGCGTCTATGCAGCAGCGGTAAGTGTTAGTGATCTTATTGGGCACAGCCTTCAGGCTCTCCATAAAGATATCCGAATTGGTGTGCAGACGGTGGAGGAATCTCTTAAAGCTTTCAAATGTCAACTCTCGATATCGTGCACATTTCTTATCATGATGATGCGGAACTCCCTCGCAGAACACCCAAGACCGTTCCGTGATCCTTTTGTGCTCGAAGTCCCTTAACATGCGACGAACCAGTCTCGACCTTCGATATTCCGGCTGTCCAATGGCAATGATCGCCTGACACAAAAGTGTACCCTCCCAAATCAAGGAGCAAATCTGTAAGACAATTAATAATCCAGATTTATAGAAGAAAATGCAACTTTCAAATATCAATCGAATTGTTTCGTCTTCCCAAAACCAATCAACCGCTCATTACCTCCGGTAATTGGCCAATTTCGCCGATGCGATCGTTTTCGGGCATATTACAAATGGATCGACGCAACCAGGGTGACAGGAGTCCAAAACGTACTTTTTGCATCACCTTGACCGCGTGCTTCTTGCGTTCCGTCCAGGAGTAATTCAACCAGTGAAAGACGGCGAAGAAAATCTCATCCTCACTATTAACACACAGCATGTCTTGTTCCAGCAAAGTGGTCACTTCATTCACATCGAATTCGAGAAACTCCCAAGATGCCACAATTGGTAGAAAGCATTTTCGCAAACGCGATTGCATTACAATCATAATCTCCGGGCAGCGATAATCCTTGGCCATGATGTAGGCTTGAAAGGCATTTATTTCCCAAATGTCATAAACTCCATCTGCCGAAAAGGTGGACCAGGCCTGTTTTATCAATTGGTGAACGCCCAGCCAATGGGCTGCGGCATAGAATGATATTAGATTTTGGCCAACGACAAAGGTTTTCTCCTCGTTCAGCATCCATTCGTAGATGCGTATTAAAACGGCCATATCGATTTTTTGCACTGGCATTTGCAAAAACTGACTCGATATTTTGCGAAAATTTCTCGCAAAATATGTGAACAAAATATGGCTTACGAAAAAGAACCTCGACTCAATCTGAATCTCTAGATCGTCGAACCAGCACATCTTTGTCGCCTTCCACATGATTTCATTATTATCTGAATATATATTAATCGATTAATTGTAGCTGAGGTTGTTGCGGAACTTACTCATCCGTCTTGTGCATCTGCTTAAAATGTTCTCGGCACACGATTCGTCCAACTTGGAACTCATCGGTTTCCAGATAATCTCATAGTCACGAAAAGTGCCGCCGGCTCGTAAGATGGGATCCACCTTAGGGCAATCAATTTGAAGTGGAATATCATTGATGCTAAAGGACGTGCATATCCTTCGATGGCGTCTTTGTCGTGAAATGTCCAAAATGTCTGCGAAATCGGCATCAACTGTCTTGGGTAACATTAACGGTGGCGGAGGACATGTGATTCTCTCGCTGCTCGACGTACTGGCGACAATAAGACCACTGCTTTCCGAAATACAAAGTTTTGACGTATTGGAGATGGGCGATGATAACTCGGGTTCGGCGACCTGTACCAAACTACGGCTCAACGGTAGCGGAACGATCTGTTCGTCTATATAACGATACCAATACCAATTGGGGGTCAGTAATTTATTTTTAACCTCTGCCGGCGAGATTTCCTGCTTCTGCTCCTCCACTTGTCTTTCATACTCTTGCAGTATGTTATTCCACTGGTTTTTCTTTGACTGATCCAAAAACATTATTAAATGTGTATATTAAATATGTAATAATATGAAATATATGCACTAAAAAAAAAAATATATATATATTTTTTTTTGTAATTTGCAACAACAAAGAGGTTTTTCAAGGCCAACTTTGAAACAAAACATTTTTCGTTGATTATCCTTAAGTTGCACATATGCGAAATTCTATTGCTTTGCATTCTAACCATTTTACACAAAGATATTCTCGCACATAACGGCACAATCCATTATCAATGTATTGTTTAAATTTGAGTAATTTCCTTTAAATAAAATATAATGACGATTTGTTTTTAAACTGGCAGCAGGCATTGCCTTTTACTTTGCGCTCTCCAGATTTGTCAGAGCTCCGTGTAGAGCATTATCACACAGCTCGTTCAACGTTTCGGTCGACACATTCTCTCGAGTCAAACTGAAGCACTCACTCTATTCGTAAAACCAGAACAAATTCAAATTGTAAATTTTTCTCTGTCACTTTACAAGTTTTTTCTTTTTTTTAAGTTACATTTCGATAAAATTGCGTTGAAAAGTATATTCAAACCGAACCAGCAATACGCACAAAGCAAGAAAGCGTTGTTTCGCGTATCAAGCTAGATTGCTAAATGTAAGTTAGTAGCAACAATTAGTGCTCATATAAATGAAATAGATTAATTACGAATTACGATACCGTTTAGCATATTCTAGCATCGAAGCAAGACCCATTTGTTAGTACGATTTTCGGGAGAATATAATATATAACACATATTATCAGGATGTCTGACAACTCGGCCGTGAGCTGTGTGCTCAATGTTGTTCTCTGCGGAGCCGCTGGCTTTGGCTTCTACAAGATTGGACCCAGTGAACATCCTTACGCCTTTACAGCCTGTGTTTTCGGTTTCTGTCATGGACTCTTCGGTTTGGCCAGCGGTTTGACCGGCGATGATAATGCCAAGAAAATCGCCGAAACGACAACATCGATTATGGAGATCATACCGCTGCCGCTGGTCAATGTGGAATTGTATTTAGCCGCCGAGAGCAACAATATTGCCCTGGGCCATGGACTCTTCATTGTACCGCTGGCCGTTAGCGTGATTCTAACATTTTTCAAAGGCGAAAGCGGTGATGAGAGCGAAGGAGGCCCCCTTGACACGCTGAAGACTCTAACGATTTTGGGTAACATCACCTCGCTGGCATATCTGGCGATCAATGAGAGCAGCTGGAACCTGGGCGGCATGGCCATCTTGGCCTTTATGGCCAAATTTGGTGCCAAATTCTTTGAGGAACAGATAAGCGAAGGCAGCGGTGAACCGGTGAACTACTTAAGTTGGTCGGGCTTCTACTTCCTCACTGCCATGGCCGTCTCTGGTGAAAAGTAGACCTAATATCGACCAGATTGTAGAGATATTCGGGCTCGGGAATTCCTAGCCAATCAGCTGAGTCAGCAGTAGTTGCCCATCCACTTTTCCCAAAAGAACTTTTCACCTTTTCCAACTTTCTGGACCACCAACACATTCGACCTTGGACGAGCAAGGTGATGAATAAATTATTATTGGACTGATGCTGCGGTGACTCGTTAATATTTCAAACATTTTGGCTTTAATATTTAAGAAATATAAATTAATTTGGAAACTGGGAAAACAAATCGGTTTTTCGTTAATGGCTGGTATGTAAATAATTTCAAATGGGGTGAACACTTTTAATTGAGGCTTGTCGAATTGTTACGACATTCAAACGATACGATTCGATTTGTGATCGAGCGGAGGGGGGAATTGGGCAACCAAAATCCCCATTGGCCACGCCCAGAGCTTGCCGCCCAAAAATCGAAGTACATAAAACCTACATATACCAGCTGCCATTGACAATAAGAACTAATAAATTTTAAGACCTAATGTCAACAAATCGTTAGGTAAGTAGGGGCACGCACAATCAGCACAGTGAAGCCCGGCTACCAGGGCAGAATGCCAGCAAAAGCAAAAAGCGTGCTCAATGAGCATGACAGCCACAAAACAAAAGCCAAAAACAAGTAAAGATATAATAAAAATTGTTGTACATTTTTTGGGCCGTGTCTTGTGTCTTGTTCATTGTTATTTTTATGACTTAGTGCCAATGGGTTTTAGTTTTTTTTTTCGTTTTTTTTTTCTTATTTTGTGGGGTGGGCTTAAAGCCGAAGTTACGTGCTAATTTCTGGCCAACTGACGAAATCGAAACTGAAACTGAAAACTCAGCCCAAGAACTGGTTGTTACAGAAATATTTGTGTTATCGCAGATAATTGGCTGGCATTGTCTGTTTTTCTTACGCTTTTCCCCGCCTCATGAGTGAAGTAGTCATTGGCATTGGACAAATTTTGGAGATCAGGTAACCTGATCTGATGCCGATGACATCCGCTTGCTAAAAAAAAATCAAATTGATTTTGAGGCAAGAGCAAGAGAACACAAATTGTCGCCATTTTTCCAGCTTTATACTAAAATATTAAAATGTTCCAAATTTATGCAACTCCGAGTTCAATAACTCCTTGTATTTGCCCGTCTTGTCGCTCGTTTTTCAGCTCAACTTGTTTATCCAAAGCTATTGAATACTGAACTGAAGTGCTTCGGCGTTGGAGTGGAGATATGGCCAGTAAGTTGATTGGTTTTTGTGTCTGGCATATGTATAGATCGATCGATCGATCGATCGATTGCTGCTGGCTGCTCTTGGGGGGGAAATTAGATTTATTACACCAGGCGATGATTAAGGGAATTTGCGGCAAGTGGCAAGTGGCAAGTGGCACTCCAGATGAGCCGGTGGCCACTTCAGCGGCTCCACTTGCCAAATAGAGCACTGAGAAACCCATCATGGTATCGAGTAAATATTTTGGGCTAAAATTGTCTTAAATCTATCAAAAAAAAACTATTGCACATGAACTAGAGGTTAGCTTCTCAAAAGTATGCAAATTTGCATCTAATCACTTGAAATGATTTATTACATTTTAAGACTGTGCAAAGCTAACCAATTTTCTCCTAGTGTACGTATACTCCTTTGTGGTCTTTCCCACAGCCTCGAAGCTTGAATCTGAACCAAAATCAGAATGAAATAAAGCCACAGACATCAGGCTATATTAATCTCTTGTTATTGTTGTGCTCTAAACTGGCGGCGGAGATGATTAATCGCTTTTTGGCAGCGAAATACTTCGAGTGGCACAGCCACTGGGCCTGTCTATCAGTATATCCAGTTGTGGTTAATATTTATAGCACATCTACATATCTACATATGTCCAGTACATTTTGAAGTCTTCCAACCTATGGCCCTTATCGAACCTGCCGCGAAGTTATATGTTTTATTTTGCATTAGTTGCATTCACGTTTGCCACTTTCAGCTCTCCATTTTTCACAAAATGAAAATACATTTTCCCAAAGTAAGCAATTAGCTGTGCGCCATTGTTTATATATTTCATACACGCTTTTCCCAGTTAGTTAATAATGCATAATACTTGCTGGCAATTAAATGTTTTATTTGTGCCATCGATTTGGCCGCTTTTCGAACTTCAATCAATAGTAGGGAATTTAGTAGGGAATTCTTTAAGGTAGCGCACAGCGAGAAATAATTGTGAGATTAATTTAAAATCAATTTTATGATGTATTTAGTATTCAAAATGTGCAGCTTATGTACTCATAACAAATTTTCATGTAATTTTAACACCAACAACGAATTTTGTCGCATAAAAACATGAAGTTAACCAGATAGTTTTGCCGATACTCGTACTTTTCTTTTTTTTTTTTTGCACCGTGTGCACTGCATACATATACACACGTACACATTTTATAGGCCGACCGAGGGGAAAATTGGCCATATACAAGGTATTAGCATTAGCATTCATCGGGCATTCAGGTTTCGCCGTAGCCGAAGCAAAGAATGCCGGCCCCACCCCCGACGCGCCCCGTGGCCGCAAGGTAACAGGGTCTTGGTATGCGAATGCTGGAACTTTTCGAATTAGAATGTAAAGTGAAAGGAGTTCTACGGGTTAATGCCATATGCCAAAAGAGTCGTACAACCCCCCCCCCCCCCCCAACCCTCCCAGCTACCGCCACCGTGCCTCATCTTTGGTTTCTTCTCGCCAGTCTTCAGAGTCTTCGTTGTCTTTTTTTTTCTTTCTTCAGCGGACGCCATGCGACGTTTTAATGAATGAGGAATGACTGCATGAAAATTGCCACGGCACGATACGTTCACAAAAGCAGATATATGATGAGATATATACCAAATGTATATATCTTATGTTCGACTACAGCGGGATGCACAAAAGATAGTACCTGCAGAGAGACACAGACTATGACCAAGACCCTTGGGCTGACTGTGCAAATATGATGTGCCATTGCGGGTTAGCCGGCAGACAAATTATCGCCAGTCGGCTAAAAGGCAGTTAAAGCCTCAAATGGGTCAAATTTTTCATGGGCACACGGATGTGAGATCAGGAAGTTATGGTTATTTTTAAGACGTGGGTGGAATTCTTTGTGAGTAGAATACAAAAAAAAAAAAAAATATACAATTGATAATATACAAAGTATGTAAAATCATCCAGGTTACTAACACTTGGCGACATGAAAATGTTAAGTAAATTCTTAAGTAAATTCTCTCGAGATTTTTTCAGAATAATAATGAATAATATAATGCGACGAATGTATATATAAAAAGGAGCAGAACTGAGAAATTTGGATGCCTGGCATTATTCTCTAGTATCGGATTGAATCGGATCGCATAGCAATGAATTGCGGAAGAAGATTATTAACACAACGAAATAGTTTTCGTGTTGGATTAGTGGGGAATATATTTAGACAGACAGCCAGACAGAAGCGAAACGAGCCGAGCCGACACTTTGAGGAGGTGGAAATGAGTGGGCGGGATTGGATGGTGGGATGAGATGCGGCGAGATGAAGATGTCGCCTGACAACCGAGTGCACTGCGCGAAAAATAATCAAATTCCAATTACCAAGAAAGTGCTAGCCTAAAAACTATAACCAACGTATGTACATTTGATATGTACATTTGATATATACATATACATATGTACATTTGATATGATCGTTTATGAGCTTAAACGATATATGCTAAAAATAATAATACAAAAAATGATAAAATGATTATTCGTGTTCAAAACTTCCGTGACTGTGCTATGTTTGTATTTTAATATTTTAATGTTCTTGCTCTTCGAGTGCAAAGAATCTCAACGTTCTTTCTTCCGCATGTCTGAGTCTATTTTAAAAGACAACTAATCGCCCAGAACGTCGACAGCGTCGCCAAAGGCCGCCAACGCAGCCGTTTTTCCACATTTCCATTTTCCCCTGCCCCGCCCACTTTTGCAGCTTACATTTTTTTTTCCCCCGATAGCGAAGCCGAATCCACTTTCCATTTGGCCGAACTTCAATCTTAGTTGGCCAGAAAAATGTCTATTTATGGGAACAACGATTTTCTTATCTCCGGGGGGAAAATTCCCCAAGTTTATTTTTACACTTGCATGGAATTTTCTATTTGTCAGCGGGGACATCTCATAGATACCTCACCTCTCGGTGAGTTTTTTTTTTCCCCCGTTTGAAAGCGGTCTATTTTATTTTTATACAGTCAAATATTTTGTACGCAAGCGGGAATACACTATTCCTCGTTTTTTCTTTTTCTTTTTTTTTACACTAGTCAGCAGGGCTAATTGCTAATACTCGCAAATTTGCTTAATTTCATCAAGTTTTTATTCAATTTGTCGCTTTGTTTATTCATTTCTTTTTTGTTTGCTGCACAAAAGTTGCTGCAGGGGGAATTGCTATTAAACCATTTTCTTGCCGTCTAGTGTTGGATTCATTTTGGCACTGGTTCTGCAATGCAGCAACTTAATTATTGCCACGCCTCCAACTCAAACGCCCACCTTAGCCGCTTGTGTATGTGTGGTTTTTTTTTTTTTTTGTATTTGTGTTATTTAATAATTGCGAGTGCTGGGAATTTTCAGAGGAAAAACTCCGACGTGACTTCCGTTGCCATGCGAAAAACTTCCCCCTGCCACGCCCACCCCCCTCCACCACGTTGGAAATTGGGGGGCTGGAAAATCGAGGAGCCAGGCGGGGCATGGGGCTGTCAACAGGATATGTCGGCTGCGATGTCGTCGTCGGTTTGCTGATGGCATAATTAATGCCTTGCTGTGACAACGACTGCAAATGCAATACGGTATGTTTTTCCACCCCTTTCGGCTTTTGAAGTTTTCCTATTAACACACGCTTTTCCGGTTTTGGCCGCAGCGCTTTCCACTCGTGGTGGGAAATGGTAAAAGCGAGAGAGGGGGGGGGCACGGAAAATTGAAAACAAAAATGCAACTTTGATTGACAGCAGCCAAGTGCTGCCCACATTTTGGCATGCCGACTTCCAGGTTTTTTTTTTTATCAGAATTTTCAGGAATTTTTCACATTCTCTAGCTTTGAACTTCGAGATGGCCAATTAAAGTGTGATGAGAAAATGGAATACTTTTAATTTTGTATAGAAAAGAGTTATTTCAAAACATGTATGGCTTTTAAAGAATTACTATTATTAGTTTGCTATATATTTAGTTAATAAAAACGAACATTTGACCATTTCTGGCGAAATTAGCTGGCAAATATTTTGTGGGCGCGTCGCTTTTCCAGCGCTTTTCCTCGCCACGCCCCGTGCTTTTTTTTTTCCAGCCAAGGAAAAAGGGAAGGGCGAGGCCACCCACGAAAATGACTTCGGGCCGTCGAAAGTGAAATACATAAATAACTGAGCAGGAAAATCGGCGTGGCCCAGTGCATAATAGACATATTTTCCGATCTACCAAAAAAAAAAACAAAAACCCGTTTCTGCGTTCCACTTTGATTCCCCAGTGATTTCGTTTCGTTCCATGCCATTTCGTTCCCTCGCTCAACCAGACAGAGCCGGGAAAAACTCAATGAATGGTAAAAAAAAAGACAAAAAACCAAAACCCCTTTAGCTGAAGGCTGACTGCACTGCGAGAAATCAATGGACAACAAGCAAGAGCAGTATAAATACCCAACCAATTCAAATGCAACTTGCCAACACTGCAACTTGCGTCGAATTTTTTCTTTTCGCGTAGTGCAAGACTGGCTCGAATATTTGTACGTAGGCAGCGATTGAGGATCTCAAACAAAAGCGCCACGAATTGCCGTGGCCTGTAGTTGTGATCGGCTGTTGCAGTCGAAGTCTCTCTGTATCTTTTTTCTATGCATCAGATAAGTTAATTGGCCGCTTTGGCCCAAAGGGAAACGGCAAAAGAGTTTCGGCCGTTGAATGTTGCCTGCTGCCGCTGGCAAAACTTGTTGCTGCCGTGCCTCTCTCAATGTGCAACGCCAACAATTGCCAGCAACTCGTAACCCAGTGACACAGTTTTGATTGAATTCAATTGAATTGAATGGAATGGAGTGGAATGGAATGGAATGGAATGGTGTGGAATTGAGTCGGTTTGTTGTGCAAGTTATGTTATGTTATATCTATATATGATATTTTACATATTTAAGTGTGAATTTTCCAAGGCAGCGATAATGGCTTCCTAAAACGATAGCCATAAATGAAAACTGTTAACATTTGCCAAGGAATGTTTACAAATTACGAAATCCGTTGTTAATATTAGTAATAGTAATAGTAATAAAGGGAAAACAATAATTTATGTAGAAATTGATATAATTTTACTGCACTATTTACCATTGCCCCTTAACCCCATATGTATGCATGTATTTGATTTAACCCATCACAATCATTTATTCATCTGCACGAATTACCACCACCACCCCCCTCACCAACTGGTGCAATAATTTAATTAATCCAACATGACAATTCACAAAAAGATAATTGCTAAATTACCCCGCCAACAACAATGGCATGAACAACGACAAAAAAAAAATAGCACAGAAATAGCACAACAAATGCAATGATAAATGATTTCAATAATTGACCAAAAAGGTAAACACAGAAAATTTGTTTGAGAAATTAGTTAGTCGCATGCAATTGCATTGATCGGAAAATCAGCGAGCGTATCATTCGATGCACATGTGTGGGCCACAAAAGGGTTAAGCTGGCTAGCAAATTTCAGCATTTTTCCAATTTGTTTGCTCTCTTTGGCGCCATCATCAGTTTTCATTCATAAAGTCGAGTCGCACTCGGTGTGCGAAAGAGATAGCAGGAGGCGTGCGCTGCTAGTTTAACGCATCGCTGAATTCGAGTTTGTGGCCAAAGTCTTTCGTTTTCGTTCCCATTACTGACCTCGTGCTGCATTTTCAGCTTTTCATCGGAAAATTCAATTGTCAACCGCATGCAAAACAGAAACAGAGAGAGAGAGAGAGAGAGAGAGATACAGAGAGAGAGAGAGAGAGAGACAGAAAACTGGCCATGCAACCCGGCTTCAGTTTTTTTTTTACATTTTCAGTCTCGTACTCTCATACCCTCGCAAAAATCATATAAAAGTGGGCCAAAAGCCCACATATATTTGTATGATTTAATTTTTTCTGGCATAAATTAAATTCTTTTCAATGCAAAGAATTCTTTTCGAACTGAACTTTCCAAAGAAATGACACACAATGGTAACATTTTTGGTGAGCTGATTCAAGGGTATGCAGAAATGACTATTTTTATTACGCTCACTTGGCGCATTGCTCGTGACGTAATTGGCAACTTCGGGTATCATCCGCATGCAATATGCCAAGGCGAGATTTGCACTTGTGTAAATATGTATGCGCTTGTGGAAAAATCATCTACGCTTAAAGAATTCTTCGCTTGATTCGCTTAACCCATATTTTAATCAGGATTGGCGATCACATGGCCACATACCACATCGTATCGGTCGCATAAATAACATTTCGAGCGCGTTCAAATGCGATTATTCATTGGTTGCATTTTGGAATGCCACCGATATGCTAATTCAGTTTAAATGTGTAGAAAAGGGTTTTAATGCCAGCAATTTTGGGATTGCGATTCAAGTGAATGTGTCAGTCTCTTGTCATTTGTTTTTTTTTTTTTATTTTATCGAATTTCCATGATATCTTTTATTTTTTTGCATTTTCATTTCATTTAGTACCTAAACATGTTGCAATAAATAAAATTGTTGCAGCAACAATGTTTCTAAACAAGCAAGAACATAACCCACTCAAACAACAAAGCAAAAGTGCTCAAAGAGAAGCGCTCAAGAGGGCAAAGAGAGCGAGAATAAAAAGAGAGTAAATTTCGTATTTTCTCATTTCAAAGTGTAAACGAAGTTTTTCTCTCTTTTCTCTTCGCCAAATTTGCCACAGAGAAATGGAATTAAATATGAGAAAAAGCTCAGCCGGCAAAAGAAGCTTTGCAATTTCACAATTGCGATTTTCGTAATGACGCCAAGAAACGAAATTGAAATTTCATTCTCTCAACTACGTATGTACATACACATATTTACATAAATTCACTCACATTTCGAGACCGCGTGGCATTCTTTCACAGATTAAGGATTCATTCTGTTCATTGTTTTTTTCTTTTTTTTCTGTGGAATCTTACAATGTTTCTCAGTTTTAAGACCGTATTTACACGAAAATATATGCATGCATAAAACTAAACGTTTTAAATGGTACTTACCCAATCACTCACATCATTCATTCATCATTGCGATGTTCATACAAATCCACTAGCTCCTGCAAATAAAAATATAGTTATTTTTGAAATTAGAGAGTTGTTTAACATGTGAAAATGGCCAGCATTTATGGAGCCATTAAGGCAGCAAACGAGAAAGTTCTCCATGGTTTAGGTTATTAGATATTAAGTATTTTCCGTTTCTGTTGGCCCGGTCGTGAACGTGAAATGGGCCCATGGAAATACTCACAAAAAAAAAACAGAAAACAGAAAAACAGAAAAAAAAACGAAACAAATAAAAGTTGGGGTAGGGATGGACGAGAGTCCCAGACAAATTTTATTGCGGCGGCGGCCTAAAATTCGGTATGGGGCGAGGGCGAAGATGGAGCCAGCCGGAGATCCATTGATTTTTTGTTCCGCGATTGCCACGCCCATTTGGCTGTGCGAATATTTATGTTACAGCCGGCTAAAGATGCAGATACAGATATAGATACGGGTACGGATCGGTGCGATGTCGTAAAACTTGTCCAAATTTATAATTTGACATTTATGCATTCTTTATGATTATTTATTACGTTAATTTTTGATTAAAAGTGGCGTCGACAACAAACCCTAGCTCGTCTGACGCCCAAATCGCCTCCCCATTTTCCCCATCCTCTTGATTCATTTGCGACATTTGTGGCATCGCATTCTGACTCAATTAGATGAACTCGGTCGGCATGGAAGGATGAAGTTCGTGATCTTGGAATTGATTGAAGGGGTGCTTCCACGTACATATGTAAATACATACCATACATTTGTACATACATATGTACATTCTGTGGCAGTACTAAGATCGGACTAAGTGTTAGTACTCCGTATTAGGGTAGCATTCGAAAGGCAACAAATTGCATGCGAAATGCGAACAATTATTCATACTTTGTATTTCCGAGAGCGATTAATATGAATTTCGCATTCGCATTGGACTTAGAGACAAGGCAAATGGCATTAAGTGCAAATTTAGCCGGTAGGGGCGGTCATAATCAGTAGCATACATAAATTACACAGACAAATGCACACCAGACATACATATGTATGTACATACATACATATGTGCATACATATACTTCAGCCATAGCTACTATAGCTACTCATACTATATAGAAGTCTATTATCGTGCATTCGAATTTCAGATTTCTCCCCATGCTTTTCGCTGATTTAATTATTTTCATTTCAAATTTCGCACACACTGCTTTTGGTTTATTTTTTGTGTTTTTGTGTCGTTTTTTTTTTGTTTTTTGTTTTTTTTTTTTTGCTCGCTTTATTGCCCGTCCAACATCCGTCCCCGAACTTTGTCAACTGCAGTTAAAATTTATTTCATTTAATATTTCGCGGCGCACGAAGGCTCCATCTAAATACATTGTTCATACATATGTATGCATGTATGTATGTATGTAAAAAGCTCTCTAAAAAATTAAATGCCTGGCGCGTCTTTTTACATGCTGTGCAACATGCGAAAATAAGTCGTAAAGTCATTCTTAAATAAAAATGCCAATATAGGCAAATGTTTGCACGCTTTTTAGTCGTCGTTCGTTGTACATTGTACATACATACGTACATCATTTGCACACTCGACAATTGTGCCCTTGGCCCACCAGCAGTCGAGCCAAAGATTATGATGCTATGGTTAATGGTTAATGGTTAATGGTTAATGGGATTATGTCTGGGGTTCATCAGTTCCGGGATCGAAAAGTGGGATATGACAATAGCTTTAGCTGCAACCGAACATTGAGCATTCTAAAGCCGCCGGATTCGGGAATAATATGTATGTATGTATGGGACTAGGGTACGATAGTTCGTAGATAAGATAACAAATCTAGCGAGAAAGTTGCATAACCTGGATGGTATCTAGTGGAGTCATAATAGAATTATACAATGTTTATACTACTAATATAAGAGTCTATTTTTGGTAGCTCGATTGAGTCCTGGTATTATCTTGAGTACACACACACACACACACGCACACACACACATTTGATACATTCCAAAGGCAGTATACTGAAACTGAAACTGAAACCTGATAACAAGTTCGTGATCTCACGCTCGGAAGCAGTGTGTCCAAAAATAAATGATTTTCATATCTGCAATTACCAATTTCCCATAACTCGTGCCCAAAAAAACTATATAAATGTACATATGTATGTATGTGTTATCAATAATGCAATAGTTCGTGGAATTTACACTCAAATTGTCCCGATTGTTAATTGTTATTATTATTATTTTCGTATTCGCCGTTCGATAAATGATCGGGACACCCAGACATTTGATCACACATTATTTTGATGGACTTGGTCCAGGCGCAGCAGTGTGTACTATTATTATTATTATTATTATTATTATTATTATTATTATGTCTCGTCTGCGTCTTTGTTTATATTCAGTTGTTGTTGGTTTTGCCCAATCGCGCAGCTATTTTCTATTTGCACCGTAATTTTATTTCGCCTTCTACTTTGCCCTGCACTTTGTCACCTTCTATCAGTCGTTTTTTGTTTTGTTTTTTTGTTTTTTCCCGGTTCCTATTTGTTGTTTTCCTTGTGCATTTGGCAAATTAGCTACGCTGCAAGCACCACACCACCCCCCCCCCCACACCGTTTTTCCTTCAGTGTAAAATGTCAACACAAGAGGTGCAGTTATCGTAAATTTCTGTTTGTTTTTCTCGCCACCCATTGATTTTCATTTGCACAATGGGCATTTTGGTTTGTGGTGCAAAACTCGTTCAGTTTTAGAGCAATTATTTTTTGATATCGATAATGGTTTTTAAATTTGCTGTTCATTCTTAACAACGAGATGTAATAAATTCATTTTCCTAATCAATTTCCAGACATTTTTTCCGTCGCAATTGCCACTTTTATACGGCAAACGTGTATGTACATATATGTATATATGGTACATACACATAAACAAAATAACGCTAGGGTATCTCCTTACTGGCCGCTCATTACTTGCACTTTTCCCTTTGTTTTAGTCGCTTCATCAGCATTTCAAATGTGGGAAACGCTGCTGCTCAGTGGGCGTGGCAATGGAGGGGCGCCAAGCGAAAAATAAGCAAAAAAAAAACAAGATGGCTCAAATGTGAATCAAAGTGATAAAACTCGAAAATTTCTACAAATTGCAGTTCAGCTCAGAAAAGAAAACTAGACAAACGAACGTATGTACATATGTAGATACTGAAATTTATTTTATTTAAGTCACTAATTCGATTTGTTTTCTTGCAGTGCAGTTGATAAGACTGCAGTGAGAGGACATCTGTTAATTAGCCATGCACGTGGCTTTCATTTTTACGAAGCTTTGGCTTGGCGCCATTTTCTCTCATTTGGTGAGCACGCCCACTCCACTCCCCACTCCCCCCCACCCACCGCCCATCGTTATAATACAGTTTACAGTTACGCCGATAAGCTGCGAGTTGCCGCCAGTCAAGTAGTTTCACCCAATAATCGCATTTTCCATTGCACTTGCACGAGCAACTTTGGCCGTTTTGCTTACTACAATATATGCAAATGCATATAATGAATAAATGCATACATAAATCGCATTTAAATTTAGCCTTGCACCGAAAAAAAAATTACTTGAAATTTATTAATATTACAAGGCAAATTTCTCACTATTGGAAAGAATCATAATATATTGTATATTTTCTAAGTTAATTATATAGTTTCTTAGTTATCTATTTCTATGCGCATATTTCACTTTATTAATAGGTGACTATAATTTTTGTTACGAACTTATGTCCTTTGCAGGTTCTTCAAAGCATTCCTGTTTTCCTGTTTCCCCTTAATGTGTCCCATTTGATGTGTTCCAAGAACACAGAAGAAAACCCACAGGTGTTCTTCTCTGTTGCCTTAAAGTTGCCTATTTTTTTTTTCATTCTTTCGTACTTTTTTGAAAAAAAAAAAACAAAAAAAAGAAAAAACAATTTGGCAAACAGCATTTGACTTACTTACTTACTGCTGATGCTTTCCGCTGCTGTTTGCTGTAACTCCTTTATCTTTGGGCTAGCTACAAATACAAATACAACCAAAGTCAAGTTCATAATTTCAATTTTCAAGGTTTTCGGTAAACATTTTGCAACAAAAGAGGGGCAAAACAAAGCGGAACAGCAGAAAACAAAGTAAACATTGCCTAGTAAAATAGCGCAAAAAGAGTGCAAAAAAAAAAGAAGAAAAAATGTGCAAAAAAGAAAGAGTAATGTGGGATCGTAAATGGTGAGGGAAATTCGGGTATGTGTTTGTATTTTATTTGACTTGTTTTTTTTTTTTTTTTGTTGATTTTTTTCTTTTGCCGGCTCCCCGTTCTCCACTCATTTGTTTTGCTTTGGTCTTTTGTTTACGAGTATTTTATGGCGTGCCAATATTAATTGCACTGCCACAGTTGGTCCTCGATATCGACGATTAAAACATGTACCTTAGCCGCCCAATTTACATATGTATGTATGAATGTATGTACATATGTGCATATATCCAGTTAAACAGAATATTACTTAACCCATATCAACGTGAGCGATCGTTTCGGCAGTTGTAGTTGGCGGTGATTTACCCGCGAAAGGGTTTCGTGGAAACTACTTTCCCAGATAATGAAAACTGGCGCCTGTCTTGCCGGCATTTTGCGATAATTCCCCCTCGACAAGTTGAGAGGTGTGAATACGAGTATGTGGTGTAGTATCTAGTATCTAATACGGGCCGAGGCGGAAGGGTATACCAGTTTACTCACTGCATTCCGGGGGAAAAAAAAAAATAAGCAACTCACACAATTAGCTAGCAGTTCCCCTCGCAAAGCTCTTTGAACCCGGCGATTTGATATGCATAAGTTGTATTTGATCGCCACAAAGATAGGTTTAGCTATGATTTTTTTTTATTTAGAGGGACTTTAGACGAATCGAGAATCCCCCCACAAAAAGCTGCCAAGTCACTGGCATTGCATTTGTCTAATAAATGAATGAAATAAACTGAACTGAATGAATTATGGTTAAATATTTACATTCACATGTTGCCCTTTGGGCGACACACTGCTGATGTTTGTGTGTGTGTGCAAAGTTGTTCATAACAGCGATTGCTACTGTTATGAAATTCTGACTCAATAACTGGATTCTAGGAAGTCACAAAGTAACCAATATAGCGAGCCATTATGAGGCTCAATAATTGCATAATCATGTGGAACAACTTGATTCATATTGGAATTTAAGGCGAATAAAAATGTTTGATGAGTACCAACAATTGTAATCAGCAAGGTTGTGTTGGCTGTAATCTGTGAAATGGGTTCATTTCAATGGGAACTCTCACCTCTGAAAACTATGATCATATAGAAACTATCATCATTTTACACAACAGATGCGCTGTCGCTATCTTTGCTTCCGTTTTTTTTTTTTTTTTTTTTAATATATATAATTATAAAAATATGTATGTACATATGTATGTTCTCGATCCGATGATGCGCTTTCTAAGGCAACAGCAAATGGAAAAAAATCCAAATGGCAACAAGATTCTGTTAGACTGCGCACTATATACTATATTATCTCACTATGCGCGAAAATGTTTAACATTTGGCTGTTCGACTATCGCCAGATGAGGATGCGTGTGTCCATCCTCACCCGATTCACGAATCCATGCCAATCATTTAATTCGCGTTAGTCACTTGACGTCGCTCCTTTCCTCATGCTTTTACTTGCTTCTAATTTCTTTTATTTTTTCGCAAAGTCTTCGCTTATCAAAATTAGGTCAAACTTGATGTAGGTAGGCACTTTTCGTTGATTAGAAGAACAAAAAAAAAAAAAAAAACGCCAGCAAAGTATGGCAATTTACGGCTGGCCAACATTGTTGCCATTCGCCATGCCAACCATGCCTTCATATGATTGATAAGAGCGCGCGTTCTTATCAAAATACAAAAACGAAACAAATCAGTTCTCCTTGGGCGGCGTCGAGTGGTTGCCGTGTGCGCGGCAATCACCTGCACACAAACCCAATGTTGGTCAGTTCCCAAATAGTTTGCAATCTTTTTAGCGGATATGTTCGAATGATGTGGCCTGTTTCAAAAGAATTTAACCATTTTTGAAATTCAAAAATCGTCAACTGTTTGATTCAACTATTATTACACTAAAAATAATAAATAAAAAAAAAATGTTTATAAATTCTAATGCCTAAATCAATTACAGTGTGCAAAAAAGTTGGTATGCTTTTAGTTTGCAAAATATAGACTGGCTCCTTAACATTGATTTGATGTGCAGATAAAATATTTTTGCAATGCGACCGCTTTTTGTGATAACGGTATAGCTATAGTATTATTTATAGGCTCACGCACACAGACGACAATCACATGCACTAAATAATGAATTTTGATTGGTGATCATTTTCCGGCTTGTAAATCTCGTGTCGAAGTGGGGGATTTTTGTTTCGATTTGAAGAGATTGCGCTGCTTCAGTTTCTTGATTTCCTCGTGCAATTTAATTAAAGTTGTAATTCGAATTGCATACGCAAGTTATGATGAAGGACTCAAAAAAAAAAAGAAATGTAGCATTGAAGTATACTTAATTTTTTTTTCTAAATAGCGTGTGTGTTTAGAATTTGCTTACGTCAGCAGTGCGCTTGAAATCTTATATAAATATATTATACGATTAAAATTCAGATTCAGAAGCACATAGTCATCCATATCGATTCATATCCGGTGGTCAAAGCGGACAATCTGCAAAAGTATATTCACGGTTGCCGGGCGAATTTCTCACAAAAATTGCCCCCGCCGAATAGTATTAGTTATAGTTATAGTTATAGTTATAGTTATTGATCTTATCGTCTGCCACACGCTGTGCGCAAAAAGTCTTGCGACTTCCAAGTGACCGAATCGACAAAATGTCATATCATCCACAAATGATTGTGAAATTCCTCCTCCTCAGAAAGGGGTAATATAACCGTAAAGGCAATTTATTGTTGGTCAAGTTAATCGCGTGCCTCAAGTGGCTCGGCCGTCTGTCAAATTATCAGTTGTTTCTCATTAATTACATGCGCTCCTATCGCTCCAATCGAAATTTCCCAATTTATCGTTACTCATACGCACCGTTGCTGTGCCAAAAAAAAAACATATATATTCTAATTTTGTTCGTTGAAGGGACTTGCTGATTACGTTACGCACGGGTACTCGCAAATAGAATTTATAAACTAATCTCAAATGTAGAGAGCGTTGGCAGAGTGCGCCACTTGCGTAAATATTTCTGATAACGCAGGCAGCTGACTATAATATAATTATAATTTCAGTCTTGGCAACCGTTGAAAAGACGGGTAAAAAAAAAACGAAAACGTCATCGTTATCAGTCGCTTATCAGCACGCATCTTCCACTTCGCTCACCTGCACAGTTTTCAACTTGATTTAATGTGATTCATCCACCAGATCTAGACTTCTTGATTTATCTTAAAATTAACATGCAGATGTTGCCCCTTAGAAACAAAGTGTTTTTTCGTAAAACTGAGATGGACCAACTCAATTGAAACATTGACGTACGAAATTATTTCAGAAAAGTATCTTTGCGTTGCATGGTAGCTTTAAGATTTGCAAATCATCAGTATGCGATAATAACTTGCCAGTCACATTTAGTTATCAAAAAGGGTCTCAATTTATATTTATTAAGTATAATATTTTTAAGTAGAATACCATGTTGACTAATGATGGATCTTAAATTTTTAAAACCACGTCATTGGGAATTAAATGTAACTAATATAAATGTGCTCATGCTTAATCTTAAAACCAACAATAAAAAAAAAAATAGTTTTGCGAGTCTTTGAGGTAGGCAGTGAATTTCCCAGCCGCGATCGGTGAATAATGTTAACGCCAAGTGAGAAGTGATAAGCCATTGGGCGCCAGTTTCAAGTGGAATCGCTGAAAAGCTGACAAGTTTTCGACGATTGGCGATTACAACATGGGTCAGTCCATTTGCCAGTTGGTCTTTGGATTCTTTGAATTCACGATCGCGAACCCGATTCCGATTCCAAATCCGATTCGCGGAGTCCGATTTCGATTTTGATTCGGTAATGGAATGGATGGTGACCTCTGAGTACCACAAGTCCCAAAACTGACCGCATGTGGTCACTGTTCGTATCTGTCACTGTTCTAATGCATGGCATAAATCTCATTGCTGCCTAATTGAAATCATCTTTTTCGAGCTGGCGAAATTCAATTGCCGCAATCGACCGTCGAACGGATCGAACGAATCGCTGGCACTACGCGGCGATAATGGTGATGATAATGGGCCGCTGCCCCATCGGCTATATGCTCTTGCCCTTCGTTCCTTACACAACCAACCACTGAATGGGTGGGTATTAGTGTGAATGAATGAATCTCTTCTATGGGCTCTTAATGAACTCATTACTTTGCTGTCATGAAAATAGCAATGTTTACAAACAATCCAATAGGAGCGTATTCAATATAAATTGATATGTATTTGCAGTACATTTCAAATTTCTAATTTATTGCTTGTAATATATGTATTCAAAATGAATCGCAATAGTTACAAAACTTATAAGCAAAATTTGTAGCATGTGTAAGCATTGTTATATTATTTAAAATACAATTTATTTGAAGAGAAATGCAAAACAGGAAGAGTACTAGTTGGTCTACATCGTTTTTTTAACACATAACACAACATCTGTTTATTTTTACCGCCTCGTTTCACAATCGGCGCCTGTTCTTATCAGTCCAACGACTAATTTGCATTACACGCATTATTTGTTGCTAATGCCAAGCTCTTGGCAACAACAACAAATTACTGCTAGCGATAAAGGAATACGTATACATATATAATAATAATTGCTCATACGCCCCACTTGCCAGCACTTTGTATAGAGACCATCACAGATCACGTATGTACATAAATATGTATGTACATATGTATATGTTTATATATATGTATATATAAGTATAAATCCGCCACCTCTTCAACGGGATCAGTTTCTAGTTCAACTGACGCACTATCGAGTAAGATCAATATCTATATCCTCGAGCAAAACCACTTTTTTTTTCTGTTAGAAAGGAAAGGAAAAGTGAAAGCCGAAGAACGCGTGTGACCTAGTTTCATTTTTTTTTTTTTTTCTATAATCGCTAAGCATATAGCCCCCGTGCATATACACAACACTTATATAGAGGGGGGGCCATAAATAAGATTACTGATTACCGCCGCTCGTCAAAAGCGTCTGCCTATGAAATCCAATAGCATTGGTATATTCATAGGTGTGTGTACTATATCCTAAACATACAATATGTGCCATAATATCGCAGAATTAAATAAAAACTTCCCAAATACAAAGTTTTGTAAAATATAAAGCCATTTCTGAAACACAAAAATGAATTCGCATTGAATATGATCTTCAGAAAGTGCATCTCTAAGTTATGTAAGAACTCGAACTGGAAAAATCACAATTTGCTATGCTAAACTATTCGAAGGTTGGGGTAATTAAGTGACGTTCTAGGCAATATACTATGCAAAATGTAGTCGGAAAACTTGTACTTGCAAGCAGAGCAAAGTTGCAATTTTCACAAAAAATATTTACAACGCTGGGAAACATCCCAATCGCCATGGCATAGCCATTAATAGATAAACCATTATAAATGGGTGACAAAAAAAAAAAACAAAATACTATTTCTGTGGGTACTCATTTGTGCCTTTTTGTTTCGAAATGCGAGCGAATAACTAAATGACTGGCTGAATGAATGAATGATTGCAAAACACTAACGAGAATTACCCCCGCCGAATGGCGACGCTTTGCTCAATTTGCATAATGCAAATGACGCGTTAGGAGCCCCCGATCGACCCGCTGGAAACCCTGAAAAAAAAAAAAGAACGAACACCCAACCCCGAACCCCAAACGCTCTGGGACCCACCATTTGCAACAGCTATAACTACTAGGAAATATATAAATAAATTTTCATTATTTTCTTATTTAAAAGGAAAAAAATAGAAAAAAAAAAATAACGAAAGATTATTGAGAAGTACGGGAAGTACTACCAGAGTATCTGGGGCTTCGACCCACTTGGCTATTCACTCGTTTATGTTTATTTACGTTTAAATGCAAAATGCGCGGCAAATGCGACGCCGGCTGATGCTTGCCGGGTTTTAGTTGCTATAGTTTTTCTTTCGTTTTTTTTAAATTTTTTTTTTTTGTTTTTATTGCTGTAATGTGGCAAAGGTCTCGCACGTGTAACAACGCGTACATACACTCAAAGAAATTCGCACACCCACAAGCACACAATCGTTGTGGAGGCAGCGAAACTATTTTAAATGCTTTAGCTTACAATGTTGCCGGTCGGAAACTGCGTAAAACAATTTTAATCGCACATGCCAGTGGCTCGTGTTTGGCATTCGTGGGTGGGTGGGGATTTTGTGTGAATGGGGTGGTGCGGTGCGTTGTGTGGTTGGCGGTGGGCGGTGGGCAGTATGCGTCTGTTGGTGGATAAATGGATGGAGTGGCGGCTGAGGCCATGTTTACATCACCCAGACATCGCCATCAACGCGCGTGCAAATCTACAATATATTTTGGCGCATTTTGAACAAATTTATTACTAGTGTGCGGCGTGAAATCATTTCGCATCATAATCAATTGAATTTCCGATTTGGTGTTTGCATTTCGAAACAAATGCCATGCAGCCATAAAACTCAAGAGTGCTCAAAAAAACTAATTTTCAAAAATATACATATATACATTGATCAAATGTACTCCCTTTTTTTTTTTTGCCCGTTTGTCCGTGCCAACGACTTTTTGATTATGTTGAAAGTTTTGCCTCGCGCTTATGTGGCGCAGCACATAAATAAAAGTATATGGCTTCCCATACCGACATCTCCATTTCAGGCATCATCATCATTTTTTATATTCCTGCCAACTGTCATTAGCTTCCTTCGGCCGTGTTATTTATCTGGCGGATGCATAATTGCGTATTATCAGCGTTTTACATTGACATTCTGTGCATTTTTAATGACTTCTTTTGGGCCGAAATAAAGGAATCGACTGTCTTGCTGTCTGCCTGCTGACTGCCGAGGCTCGCAATGGAGGGCATACTGTACCGAATGGTAGGGATACAATCGCAGATAGCGAATGAAAGGCTTAAGTGTACATCATTGACATTTGACAGGCAGACAGAACATTTATTTATATACATATATATATATCATAAGCATATACATGTGGATATGTGTGTACATTTTTGCCACCCTCACTGCCTTAATTTTATGCAGCGTCAAAGAACAACATTATCTGTATTTTATTTTTATTTTTTGCTTGTTTTAATATTATTTTTGGCTGGATACCCAACTCAAATCTCTCGGTTCAATGATGGAACTTGTTGATTCTTTGCGCCCTGCACATTTGACTCCTGTCAATTGAAGTGCGGGAAAATGAGTGGAGTTTTGCGACTGCAAATGAATTCAAATTAACGGACATTGCAAGTCTGATTTTTGTTGTTGAAAAAGTACATACATATATGTTTCTTTTTTTCTTCTCTTTATTAATTACTCCGTTAAGGAGAAACTTAAACCAAACATTATCGATCGTACTATGGAATAAAAACAAATTCATATTTCATGATAGGGCGAAATATTTTCTTGTTCGCAGAATTTTCAACTCCTAACTTCCGCTTGGATCCAGAGCCAGAGCAAGACTTCCTGGAAATGGATATTGGGCCACTTGAACTATATATGTATTTTATGGACGGCAGCCATGGGAACTTGAATGGGGATGTGTCGGGACCGGGCACAGCAAAGTGCCATAAATAATACGAATAATAAAGTGTCAAATCCTTGAGCAGCCGACAAAGCAAAATAAATCAAATCAAATGCGAAAAGAATGCCCCCAAAAAAAATGCTGGATTTTTTTTTATTTATTTTTTCTGATAGTGAAACACATCCGCATTTGGTGCAATTAGCCTAACACACATGCTCACACAATTGAAACCTATCTTATTGTTCGGTTTATTTTGATCTCGGAACTGGCGCTATTTATCGAAAGATCGTGGCGATTCCACACCCCCTGCCAATTTGGGATGCGGAACTGAATTGAATTAAAGATGCTACTCCAGCAGTCGAATGATTAATTTGACAAGAAACGATGTTCTTCTCGTTCGAAATGAAGAACTATATTTGGTAGGTAGCATGAATTACGATCAAAAGCACACAATTTTTGGAAGTGTGTTTGAACCAGTTCTATTATTTGCATTGGATGATTCCGGCTCTACTTGACATTTAAATGAAAGAGTTCTTTCTTTTTTTTTTTGTCAATTAAACATTCTTAATCACTGCAAACATGAAAGAAATCCGAACGATACACTTAAATGAATTGAGTCGATCAAAAAATAATTGGTTGGAATGGTTGTATTCATTGCAATATTCATAATAAATCATTTCATTCTACAATTTGGAACAACTATTTCATTATTCAACTAATGCCAAAAGCTCCAATGACCAACTCAATTGCCATTGCCAATTTAGTACGTATTAATTAACCATTTCCTGTCACATTATTATTACACCAGCCTGTTAACACAATTATTCATTCCATCTGATAGCGTCGATCTTCAGCTTTTTTGGACACACTTCTTTTTTTCTTTTTTTTTTTTTTTTGGTGGCCGCAAAAGTGTTTTGTATTTATCGTAAGTGTTTCCCTTGGCAAACCCATTATCCCATCCCAGCACCCGAATGAGGCAATCTGTATGTTGTATATGAATCACGGATCGCTTAGATCTGGAAACTTGTCCGGGCCACTTGGCCATAAATCAGGCGGGGCGACAATCGTGTACAAAGCCATGTTGTACATGCCTCGACTTCGGTTTGCACTTGTCAAAAATTCGCACATTTCTGATTCGCTGCTGCGGCTCACATTTTTTTTTTTTTTTTTTGGGTCTTGATTTCTGATTTCTGACTCGATGATCGGCCTCCAAAAAGTGCGTGCGGTGGTGTGTTGTCATTGTCGTGTAGCCGGCAATTAAAATTGGTCCCCTTCCGCTGGCCACCGCACCTCGCAAACCCCCTTGAACCATCAACGAGACCCACATGGAAGCAACTCGAAAAGCGCCCAAGAAATTGGCCAGGGCAGCTGTTAAATAATTTATGAAGTGCGTAGGGTTTCTGGCGCGCATTTCAAGCAGCTCGAGAGCCCCAAACGCAACTCATTTCATTTATTTCACTTCCAAAAACTCCGGCCAAATATTTGCGCATCGCTCACGCACTTTTTTTTTTTTGTGGACTGCCGCGATCAATTTGGTCGAGGCGTCTCCTTTGCAGATACTCTAATTAAAAGGAGTATCTGTGTTGCGACGATTACAAACTCGTAGAATTCTTGGCAATTTACAAATTATACCTACGAATTTTCACTAGTCTTTGTGAATGTTGAAGATTATATTGCCCAACTGTTAAGGCAATTAGATCATTATTATGTAATGATAATGACACAAAAAGAAGAGTATTTACTACTCGACTTCACTATTCATTTGCATTTGTCGATTTTTTGTTTGGCCCGTTTCAATTTTGTATGGTTTTGTTAGCCGGAAAATATTTGGCCACGCAGGTTTTTTTCTGTTTTTTTTTTTTCTTTTTTGTCTTCGGTGCGTTCCTCATTAAACATTTTGGCCAAAAATCCACTTGCGATCTGCATGCAAATGCCGCTGATTAGCCGGGGCGCCGAGTTGGCCATAAATCAATAGGCCTTTGCGCCTTGGCTGCCACACGAGCCACAAAAAGTCCGCAAGTGAAAAGTAAACTGGCCCAGAACGGAACCCAAAAAGTCGGGCTCAAAGCCAGCTGCAATCTGCGGAGAGCGTCTTTGCGATGGTCTGGCCTGCTTATGGTACGGTCTATTCCCCGCCAGATCCGGATCACGAATGTTCGCTCAACCTTGGCGTACAGTCAGGAAAGTCCGTCGAGGGTCGAGGGTTGTCTCTGCACTGCTAGAAAAAACGGGACTCTAATTTCCCAACATTGAGCAGTATTCATACGTACAGTCAGGAAAGTCCGTCGAGGGTCGAGGGTTGTCTCTGCACTGCTAGAAAAAACGGGACTCTAATTTCCCAACATTGAGCAGTATTCGTAACGAAGGGAAAATGTCAAAAGGCAAAAAAGCAGATTTAAAAGGCCCTATACAACACTGCATACTTTACTCGAATGTAACTGTTTTTTTTTTTTGCTCAGTGTGGCCAGGGGAAGTGTTAAGCTTGCCACAGAAAGTGGAAAAAAGAGCCTGATTAATTATGAATTGAGTGTCTGAGCCGAGTTGCCTGCACTTGCACTTCTGGCTTTTTTTTTCGTATTTTCATATTTCACTTGTTGCACTTGCGGCACTTTTTATATTTTTACGCTTGCAGAGCTCGCCTGCAGACTTCATACTGGTCATATGTATATATATATATATATGTATATATTGTCTGTGCGAACAGAGGTGGGGGCCCAAAAAGGGGCGTAGCCGGGGTCAGCGGCGAGTTTTGCAAAGGGGGAGGCACTCGAGCAACAACTTTCGTCACGCCACTCAGTGTAGTTGAAATGAGGAGCGGTTCAGCGAATCGGGCTACCGATATCTTCAAAACTATATATACTTTATATTCTCAAGCGTTATGATTGTGAGAATTTTATGATCAAATCAATAGAAATAGAATAGAAGTAAAACAAGTAAAGTTGATAATTGCAATTGAACAAACAAAATGATTGCTCTTTACAGATAGAACTTGCAACTTGGCCCCTGATCCGCTCCTGGCTCGGCTGTTGCACTTGCCACTTCACTTGCAACATGCACTAATGCTCAACGGCACGTCCCAGTGTCTTTATCATATAAACGGTGCGATTTAAATTAATAATTAAAGCGAGCTTGTGGTTGTGGTCCCCGGTCCGTTTTCAATCGTCTGGGGCCCTAAGTCTTTGGACTTTGGGCCCGGAGTCACGAGACTTTGAGCCATCTGCCGCCGGCAGGTGGATTGCAGGTGGATGCGAGCGGATTAAGCTGCCCACCCTTGATGCCATAAATCAACGGGGACATTGGGCTAGGTGCTCGCTGCTCTGTGCTCAGCCAGATGAGAAGTTGACCGGTCTGGTTCATCGCATCCCAGCGAGCCCATTGAAGACGAGCGAGCAAGAGCTCCGACTAGACCATATATTTATGTATGTACTTATCATACTGACATCTTAGGCGATCTAGCCATTATAGCTTATGACTTCAAGCTGATTCTTAAGTTTTTAGCAGGCTGTTAGGTTAGCTTTGCCACTTCTGTCAAATGGGCTAAAAGCGAGTTGACTAGCTCAAAATTTTTCGTTCGTTTCGTCGCTCTCGAAAATCGAAAATCGAAAATCAGAGGGGACAAACTATGTCAGAAGGGTCAGTTGAAGAGTAACAGATTTGAACGCACTAATTGAATTGAAAACTAGTTATGCTGGTCATGGACGCATTGTTTAACAGCCTATTGGTGGTCAGTTCCGGCTATGCGATCTACACTCTCCATCCAATGGAAACACCCTATGGCTATGCAACAGCGGCCTTGAGCCTGGTCCATGGAATTTTGGGAATGGTGCGAGCGGCGAGCAACGACGATGACGAATGCAATCGGGTGCGATTGATTACGTCGGGCATCATGGAGATAGTACCGCTGCCCCTGACCAATATGGAGCTGTATCTGAAGTCCACCAATCCGGGCTTGGCTTTGGCGCACACATGTTTTGTGGTGCCATTAGTCTACGATATGTTGGCCAAAGTGGTTGACACCGAGGATACCGTAACGGAGACCCTTAAGGAACTAACACTGTTGGGCAACGTTGTGTCCATGCTCTTTTTGGGCGTCAACGAGTCGAATAATATGTACGGCATCTTGGCTGCCATCGCTTTTGGTGCTCGATACGGTTCCGCTTTTCTCGACTACTACTGGAAGGGATTAGGTGCCGAATTCACCCTACTGGCCCACTCCATGTTTGTCCTACTGATGACGATGACCCTTTCGGCGAAATGAAGACCAATAGACCTCCCAGAATATAACCTATCCGCATTCAAGGCCAGCGGTTAGGTTCGTTGGCTTTCAGCTCAATAAACTTGCAATTAATGTTGGCAAATTAAAATGCAAAAATAAACATTAATTGTTTTGTCACATTCGCAGCACGACCAAAAAACTTAAGTGTCTACATCTCTCTTTTGTCTGCCCCTTTTTGTCGCCAGCGCCAGCACACGATCTCCATCATCCAAAGATCCAGAGAGATCCAGCTGTGGATAACATTTTAGCTTCAATTTACAACGTCAGCGGCGAGCGCCAAATGAGCCAAATGAGCTGATCCCCATTCAAAACCAAAAAAAAAAAAATGAAAAAACAAGGCTTGAGTTAAGATGGACGTGCTCTTAATATATACACTTAAATACCAAGATGCATGATCATAAATGGATTTTGTTCTTCCAGCAAAAATCAAAAATTCATTTAAAATAATATCCCAACCAGTTGATAAGAACCGGGAAATACATATGTCTGTATTTCCGGGAGCGAGTCAAGGACATGACCAAATAAATGTGGCCTACTTTTGGGAGCCGGGACGCGTCAATCTCGTAGGCTAAATGCTAAAATACCGGGGCCATTAAAACCAAACAACAAAAAACAGCGGAAAAGAGCTGCGAACTCGGCGAATGGTTAATAATTTATGCATTTTAATTAATTGCCAGTTGCGGGACCCCGTTGCCAGGTTTTTATGATGGCTCTGAGCGTTCGGAGATCGGAGATCGGTTATATACCCCCCCTTTGGCGCTAATCATGTCGTCATTTGCATTTCAAGGGACTAGCTGTATTCAACAGACATCCATTTTTACAAAAATGCAACAAAAAAAACCAATCACAAAATTCGCACAAATTCAATAAGAACATAGAAGCCAAGAATATTATTGCATCGAGACGAATATTGTACACCGAATGTGACTGCGCAAGTTCAAAAACCTGCAGAGCGAGTGACTCAGTCGGTTAAAAAAGCCGGCCGGCATTGGCGAATGTCTCCTCTTATTTTTCTCATTTTATTTTTGCCGGCAGCTTTTGCGTAGTTGTATTGGCGTGTTTATTAAAAAAAAAAAAAGAAAAGAAAAAGGCAAAAATACGTTAAGCAAAAACAAAAAAAAAAAAAAAAACGATGCATGCAAAATGAATGCGGACATTGGAGAGACGGAAAGAGTGCGAATGCGAAATACAGCTAATGAATGCGAAATGGAACACAGAGGCCACAAAATGAAATGGCCCAGAGATACGCACCAGACATACCCTCGAAGATAAAGTTTTTTTTTTTTTGTAAACAGTGTACCAAAGATGCTAGCCAGAAATGAGCAGTAGAATTGGAATGTCCTCAAATTGCAATCCCAAAAGTTAAAGTTAATACTCAGAGCATGTTATGATACCAAAATCCAAATGAGCGTAAATTGAATATGCCTACTTGCCGCCACATGTATCTTTAATGAATGCGCCAGCCAATGTGTTCAAAAAGAAACGGTCAACGGTGCGGGTCGACGCCAACGCCACCGACATCTTTCGTTATGTATGTATGTACCATACATATCGCCCTATATATATACATATATATATATATATATATATATATATATATATATATATATATACGCACTCGATCCGTATCTGCATCTTTATCCGTATGCATGTGCTTTGGGCGACGGCGCGAAATTCAAAAAAAGCTGCGCTTGCGCATTTTTTGTTTGACGTGATTTGTTTACGAATCTTAACAAACTGTGTACACAAAATGATTTAAATTACCACGAAAGGCGTCGCCGTTCAAATATTGTGCGTACACAAAAAAAAAAAACAAAAAAAACGCGGCTCAGAAATCACAGCTCTATTTGCACTGGCAAAATCAATATCATTGCGAAATGATTTGGCAGCTGCATTGAGCGAAAGTGATCTGAATTTTAGAAAACTTCAATTACAGTATATAATGCAGTAGTAGGGGATTTGCCCAATAACGAAAACATTTTATTGCATCTTTTCAAATCCAGCGTAGTAGCAATATTTTCTCGCTGTGCTAAAAAAAACCCGTTACAGCCGAAGTGACTCAAACTCAGACACATTCATTTCAGATACTACGATGGCGTGGGAGAGAGCAAAAAAAAAACTAGACCTGCATTCGTATGAATGATGTGAACGACATAATATACTACTACACTATATACATACATATATACCCGAGTGAATCACTCGATTCGCAGAACTACCGACGAATGCAGCTAAATTGATTGTCCGATCACGACGATGCCGACAAGCCGGCAATTGCAAGTGGAATGGGGCAACCATACTGTGGATATATATACGCACGATATATACTTTAGATGGTTTTGTGAATTGTGAATGGAATGGCAATGCAGCGAATGATGTGGGTCAACTAACTTGACCGATTCGATGATGCATTGTACTTTCTGGGCCGGCAATCGGTTAAATAGATCCGATAATGGCCATAATTCATTTACCACATTCATTCTTTATTCATACATAAGCTGCGTTACAACTTGAACTTTTAGTTTAAGTCCAAACTATTTCCTATTAATCCGTAGGCATAACAGGCATATTTCTATGGAATTGTAAATATCCGAATGATATCTACATATACGCTAATATTTTGCTGCATAGAACGATGAATCAGATATCCGCAACAGAACAAAACAACTCGAAATGGTTCTAAGAAATTCGAATCAACTTGTAACACAGCGCGCCAATGAATCACATTTTCTCGAGATCTTTGGACCCAAGTTGTTGTGATATGCGTTCTATACGTTTTGATCCTTGAACGTTGATTTCCAGCTAAGAAATGAGAGAGCACAGATCAAAATACTCTTAAAAATTAGCAAACGACTTAAGTTCGGCAATAATAAGTTGTTAATTGCGATCTCCACTTGGTTCGAGTTCGAGTTAACAAACATTTCCCTAGCTCATTATGAGGAACCTGTTAACGAGGGAACACTGTGCCGGGCAAACTAGGAAGTTAAGATAACTGATACCGAAAACTTGTTGCTAAATTAGTGCAACTCATTTGCATTGATTAAACTTAATTCATATCTGAATGCCCATTTCATTTGGCCGCACTACAAAATATGCATAAATTTGCACTTACAGAAAATTTTCACATTTCATAGATTTTACTAAATAAAAAAATCCTATTTTTGAAGATAAATGTACTAGCTTATAAATGTAGAAAAAATTATAGACATAATGAAAAATTAAATATTTCACTTTCATATTAACTGCAAATGGCAGATGTATGCACATTTTCTCTGCGTGTATCTATGTCTATGATGAACATGACGTCATGATTATTGGAGTTTTTTTTTTTTTTTTTTGGGTTGGGCCCTGCACCTGTCGCCAAGTTGGCCTAAACTTGGTTCGTCATTAGTTGGCCACAGTTAGCAAACGAGTTTTATCACTTTATCGTTTCATAGATATATCCAGTTTTATACATACATATATACATATATCTCATCTCATCTCGCGCTTGCATATTCATCGGCTGTGTGTATATAATTACGAAAATAATCATTATGGTTATGCATTAATTAAATTAGTTATCTCGCCACGATTGTCACATTAAGAATGCCGAACCGACTTTGCTTAAATTTTTCTGGAAATAGTTTTAGGTTTCTCTTTGGCAGACGAGCCTCTCAAATGCTTAAATTAGCATACATGCATTTAGGTTTTAAAACACTTTTCGATGGCCATTAGCTTATTTGCAGATTAAATCTAATTTTGATGGTCCATAAAAATGCCTAATTTTTTTTTTTAAATTCATATTTGAATTGGTTTGTTAACGAACTGAATATTTACAAAAATCTTTGTAATTTATCACATTTCTAACTAAGGTACTTGGAAATATATACATTCTATTAAGATTCTCCTATTTTTGCCGAATTTTCGCGATCTCTTTTCTTTTTTTTTTAGCTCTGGACGACACTATACATATATGGCAAGTGACGAATCTTCATTTTCTGTCGCTAGGCATTACACAAAAGCCATCTGACACATTTTCTACGCGCCGGCACTTAGATAGAAACGAATGTGAAAAGCGGAAAAGCGGAAAAGCGAAAAAGCGCGCAATGGGATGGGGAAAACATTTGAAAAGCATTTTCAGTTGTCAGTTTTGTGGGTCGCGGGTATAATATACATAGAATAATATGTGGAATGATGTACAATAATATGCGTCATTATGACGAGCCTGTGAACCGCTCTTTTCGGCGATCCCAATAAAAAAAATGGCTGAAATTCAAAACCCGAAAGAGCAAAAGAAGCTCAAATCCTCAAAGAAGCCAAGACAAAGGCATTCTCCTTACCTGTACAGCCCAATAGTTGAAGTGCTCCGCAAAAGGACAAACTTTCATTCAGTTGGCAAACAATAATCAAAGCGTAATGAATGGCCGGGAAACAAAAAGATTCAGATTTATCGAAAAAGCGAAAAAGGTGGTTGAACCCCCCTTTTTGTCCTTGCTTCCCCGAGTAGGTAACCGAAATTTGGATAACAATAAGCTAAATAGAGGAAAGCTCTTCTAATGGTACAGTCCCGCCAAAGGCTTATGTATGATATTGAAATCACTTGACGGCATGACGTGGCAAATATTTGCCCCATTAATTTTTGTCTTTAGCCTGAAATTTATATATATTTCTATTCCAATACGGAATGATATCTGTCGTAAGATTAGATGCGTGTCGAGCACCTTTCGGATTCCAAACGGGAATGAGACGCGATTCTTGTAGTTTGTACGCATATCACACAGTAGACGATCGATAAGTATGATTTAAAGCTAGCCCAAGTTATCAAGTGAAGGAAACGTTTGTACATAAAGCTGCATTGAACCCAATAAGCTTAACTGTATCAAAATTATTAATTTTAAATGCAAGACCACTGGGTTAGGCATACCGAATATCGATTGCGTACCAGCTTCAACTAACCACATATATTTTCGAGTAGCCAGCAAAGGAGGACTTATCACCCCCCGGCGATCAGAAGTGTAAATATTACCCAGACAAACTCGGAGGGTGGCACACAATATTTATGAAAGCGGTCATAAAGTATTTATATATATATATATGAAATTTAATTTAAAATAGTCGACGTCGTTTATCAGTGAGTTCCCCGAAAATGACATACAAATATTTTGTCATTTACAGCCTGAATCGCTCAATGAAGTCGGGGGGTAGATAGCAACTGCCTCAGGGAAAGACTCTGTTTACCCTGGCATTTTCATTGCATTCTTATGATACCAACTTATAAAACTATGAACGGAATATTGAGCATATTGATTATCGAAGAATTAATAGTATAATAAGTATAAGAAATGGTACTTTTCCTCTGCGGCCTTTTCAAGTAAATCGAATAGTAGTAGTAGTAGTATCCCAACCACCTTGCATTACATAACGCAATCCCAATCCAAATGCTAATGATCGTCTTTAGTATGGGTCACAGAAACGAAAAGAATTTTTATGACTCTAGGATGGGTGAAAAAGAACGTGCTGTGCTGAATCAGAAATTCAATGGGTGACCGGTGGTGGTGACCAAGAAGTGATCGCAAAACCCATAAAGCGTCGAAATGTTTGAAAAAGGAGGCCTATGATCAGGTGTAAATATGTTGAGTTGCGTGCGGACAACTCGTTTTCGATTTGTCAATTTTTATGTTTCACAGTTACGTGTCTGAGTTTCGTGAACAGAAATAGTGAGGTTTTTTTTTTTTTTCGTTTTTCCGAAAGACCAGATTGGCGGCGGCCCTAGAATCTCAACCTTTTGATAATTCAACGCCCTGATTTTCGACGGGGTCGACTATGATAATGGGATAGACAACAACAAAAACGCGTCATTTGCGCCGCCATAAATGTAATTGTATTTGTAATTGTCTGCATTTCTAGAGGCTGTTCCTTTATGGCAACAAAAGTTTCAGCCCATACCCACTTTGATTACCACTCTTATTTTGGGTTACAACGCAAATGCAGGAGCCCAGACTACATAATTGTTAATTTCAGTTTGAATACAATTTAATTGATGCGCATAATTGACCCTTGTCAGGAGCAGACATGTCGCAGCCTGTTGCTGCTTTTCAAGACCCCTAAGGGTGACAGGAACTACCCCAAATTATGCAATCCCTGCTCGAAATTACAGTGGTAAAGGAGGAATGGTTGTTGCAAAAAAAAAAATATATATATTTCATATTGGAACAATTCTTTCCTTAATAGCACGTGCAAGTTAACAACTAAAAATGTATTACTTCATAGCAACTAAGTAAGTAGCAGAATTGGTTTCATCGCTCCGCGCAAAGAACTTTTGGCAACGGGAAGCTGACACTTCTTATTCGTAGTGTTGCTTAACGCTGCAAGAAATGCTGTGAGGGTAAAATTAGTTTCGATTACTTTCAACTCCTAAGTCATAGTTTTGAAGTGCAATGAGCCACTGCACAATTGACATTATTATCAATTACATTGCTACGCCACAAGGCTAGTCAATCTCCTTACCCTAATCTTCATAAGCAGAACCCAAACAAGACGCAATCGTCTCACCACCGCCGGTCGAGAACACAAGACTCCAGATCGTCGAGGGACAAACTCTTATTATAATTTGTATTACTATTCACATTGAACGCAGTTGCACGTACATAGGTATTCAACATAGGGACCGTTTTCGAGGACCTTCCCTTAAGTGTTGTTCTTTTCGCTTGTGCAGATCCTTACGCCAGCCAAAGTATGGCAACAAATAGGGGTTATCTCGATATTTCGATCGCGGAGACCCTTTTCACCTCAAGAGCGGAAGAACGAAGTATGTTTATAAATATTTGACATAGGTAAATACAAGTAAATAATCAGTTGAAAAATGCGTAAGCAATTTCGATACTCTTACGTTTAGCTGTCAAATATAATGCAATGATTTTCAGGTAACAATTTTTGAAATCAGATTTTTAAAGTGCCTGTATTTATTCAAGAATCCTTTTTGATATCCAACACATAATCCAATTATATTTGACGTAATTAGGTAATCAAATTAAGCAGCTTATCTAGCAATTATAATGATAGCATGAAATTAGTACGCTTACCACTGACGAACTGCACCACCACGCAAAAGGACATTGAGAGACACCCACACATTCGCCTACCAAGGACCTTCGACGCTGAAATAAACTGGAATTTCATACCTCGGCTTCCGCATTCAATTCGCTCTCACTCTCGTTTAGATGCTCTCTTTTTCTACACTTAAAACAACTAATTAATTCGATGCTCTTTTAGCATTTTAAAGAATTTTTAATTTAAGAACAAAAATACAAAAGTACAAAAGAGTGCGTTTTAAACAAACTTTCTATGCAATAATTCATAAATATCCTTTCTTTAGATTATCCCTACCACCTAAAGACCCCGTTTTCGCTCCGTGTACTGGCTCCCAGCACAGGCCTAGTGGGAGTGAGCGAGACGAACCGGACTATTTATAAAACCAGAGCCTGAGCTGCACTCCACCTCTTTAACTCGCTTGCAGATGCGCCGATTTTCGGTTGCCTGGAATTTTGCAGCAGCGCATTTATCCGGTTCTATGGTGTAACGGTTAGCACTCTGGACTTTGAATCCAGCGATCCGAGTTCAAATCTCGGTAGAACCTATATATATATACATATATTGATATATTTTTTTTGCCTGGGTTTTTCTTCTTTTTTTTTTTTTTTCTTGAGGGTCGCTTATCGGTTGGCAGATGATTGACAGCGGTTTGGACCCTCTGCTCAAATACGGTGATGATATTTGACTATATAGTTGTTGATGGGGAAACGGGAAGGGGGTATATTGGTCAATAGTCGGCACTTCATTGGTCATTATCTCGTTAATCAAGTCGACAAACTTGTCGTTTCTATTTGCACAATTGCCATAGGCCAACCCCGGAACCAACCTCCCATTCCCCAAGCGATAGAAAACCCATTGAAATGAATTCAGGGCGACGTTTATATAAATGTACATATATACCTTTTTTTTCTCTTTTTTTTTTTTTTTTTTTTTGACTGCGGTGTGAATTTGATTTGTGTCACGTGATATGACAGGGGGCGAGATATGACATCTTTGTGAATGGTCAGCGTGAGAGACTGGGAATCGAATGGCGTCCGGGGTACGGAGTGTGTCGGCGATCCGGGGCATTAACCCAACCGGATTGAAATCATATAGGGTGGGGGGAAAAGCACCAGGTTATCGACAAAAAGCCCATCGTTTAGCATTACGATTTGTTATTGAAAATTGAAGTCAATTTTCTACTTACTGCAAGGTATTCAAGTAATATTAATTTTTTATTTTTTTTTTTTATTTTTTTAAGAAATCTTGCACGCCTTAATTTGTAAAAAAGAACAAATTAAAATTCATATTTCAAACAAATTAAATTCACCAATATCTCAAAATGCCGCGATTTTGTAGCAGATTCATTGAGAGCATCGAATCTTCGCTAACATTCGAATCGAGCTTCCTTTCGTGTTTGCTTGACAAACAAAAAACTTTTTTTTTTTCGTTACTGTTTTCTTTTGGTTTTGGCTCCATTTGTGCGGTTCCGTAATAAATTTTGTTTCTGGGTTTTTTTTTTGCTTTTTTTTTCTCGGCCACACGCGCAAATGTTTGGCGCACAGTTAAGGCCGGCCTTCACTTAGGCTTTTTCTATTAATTTTTCTCGTTTTGCTGGCCTTTAAGCGGCCCTTTAATGGTGGCTAACTCGACGCGCTTGGCAACAGCGCGCCATGAAGGGCTTTGTTAAAAAAAATACGGACTTCGATATTAAATTGTAGAAGCTAAAACAACAAAGCTAACGAAAAAAGGCACAACGAAACGCAAAAGCAAATCCAAAACCAAAAAGTAAAAGTTGCCCGATTCTACAGGGCAACTAAAACTAGGACCGGAAATGCTAACACAAATTTTCACAAGCGATGGATGAATGGATGTACGGCCAAATGGATGTGGGGTTAAAAAAAAAAAAAATATATATATATATATATATATATATATGTACACTTTTTATTTACGCGGACTTGTCGCGGCTCAATTAGCGAAATGCCTACGAGCTGCTTTTGGCAGTTGGTAGACCCCACTGGACGTGGACATGGATGCTCGTCATTATGGATGTGCCACTTACCCTGTGGCAGCGCACGCGTTCATTGTCTGTCTAAAAAAAAAAAAAAGATGATGAGCTACAATTGTACCTTGTACACCCGGAAGTCAGCCTGAAGGTCCTTGCGTCCTTACTATTTTGGCAATCACTTTGACTTTGACGTAAACACCCAAACTGATGAATATAGCTAGTTTAAATTTGTTAGATAGTTTATGTGCAATTTTTTAATTAATTGAGATTTGTACTAATAAGAATGGTATTTTTTGGAGTCTATTTTATTTTAATGATTGGTCGACTTTTTAAGCCACTTGCTAGATATACCCCTAACTGGAGAGCGTTGACTGTGTGCCGGTCAGAAAACTGAAACTGGAAAACTAACAAATGGACAGCTGAAGCCTGGGGCAGCATCCCCATTCCACCACATCCACATCCACATCCCCATCCCACAGACACTTGTTCGCCATGCTTTTTTTTTTTTTTTTTTTTTTTTTTTTAGTTTTTGGCCTTCTTGTGAGACAATTGTTGCGCGTGTGTCGCCGCTACCCCCTCTCCCCCCCCCTTCGTTGACCAGTGGCGTCTGCCCGTTACAACGTCCATTCATTTATAACGTATTTCACCATTGAAATGTTTAAATTTGTTTTGAGCAGCCAGGAGGAACTGGCGGCAGCCAGGCCTAAAACAAATCGTTCGTATGTTTCTTGCCTCATCTCCACTCATTCACACCAACCAAACGCATACAGTTGTGTTCAATAATATAGGTATGGTCAAAAGAAGTATTGAATTGGCTTGCCTGCGACATAATGAAAGATTTTCGCATCTCATTCGGTGTTTTTCTTTCTATTTTTTGTTAGAAATTAATAATAATTCCTACAGGAAGTTCAAGAAGTCTTGCCTGCCTGACCGCTGCTGTCAATATTTATATGGACTTATAGTCATGTCGTCTGGTTGTCTGTCAGGGCCGGGTATACTGATGTCCAAAAGACATTAGTTCGTAACTTAATTAATGTTTTTGTGTTAATTGCCGGCAGCAACAAAATTTTAGAAAAACTCGAAAATGTTCGACAACACAAAAAAAAAGAAAAAAATTAAATTAAATGGAAACTAAGCAGAAAACAGAGAAGAGCTTTAGTATGGACATGAATGAAGGCATCGGGAATTAAATTGTCAGACCATCGAGGAACAAAACCAGCCAACAACTGGCCAAAAAAAAAAAGCGAGATATCGATCGCGACAAGCAGTAGATATTCCCAGAAAGGCCTACATGGCCCCACTAGGTGACCCAAAATGACAAAGATGATCCAAACACGAAGATGGACTGCTCAGATAGGTATTTTTTTTTGTTTTTGAATGTTGTAGTTGAGAACGACTTGGCAAAATTGATTCCTAAATAGATATTGTTAGGCGCTTTGATTTAAGGCCCCACTTCCTGTGCACAATATGTGCCGAATATGTTTGGGGGGGATTTCTACTCTGTCGCATCGATTAAATAATTCATTTGGACATTAACTTAATTCGTTTAAATTGTGCCCATTTCTTTCGAGGACACACATTAGTAATTATATCTAGAAGATTTTATCTGCAGTAAGCTTCGTTTTGAAGCCGCACTCTAGTCGCATATAAACTTGTTTCAATACACAATTTTTAGAACCAGAAATCTAATCTGTTTAAATAATATTATTTCAGCCACTTAAATGCCCAAAGTATTTTCCGGAGCTGCAAAGAACTCCATTAAAACTGCGCTGCCTTGAAAACTCCACGAATCAATTAGTGGCATTGCCTATTGGGTTTTCCGCTGGCACTTTGACACTTCTTCGCATGGACACATCAATTACATTGGCCAGAAGCCACAGACAAATTAACAGATGCATAATTCATAATGCGGCTCTGCAGCGGTGATTTTTCCAAATGCGAATGACGACGAGTGCCACCACTTATGGATGTATCTGAATTTCAAAATTTCGGTTGGCGACGGCGCCAATCGTTCGCCCGATGGTTTCGCTTTTGGACATTGGTGTCATAATATTCGCAATGTACTAGATTCATGCTTGCATCTCTTTTTTTATTTTATTTTTTTTATTATTTTTAGTGGTCTAAAAACAGAATTAGTGAACGGGTAAGCATTGATTAGAAGCGCCCAATTAGCTGATACAGATTTCTATGTAGATACACATGTATATATAGATATATAGATATATAGATATACAATTTACTGTGGCGATGACTTGGCAATTCGTTTGAACTGCACGCTGCCCACATAGTTGGTGGTGAACTCGCGGCGAGTCATTGAACAAGTGGGTATTACAAGAGGTCGATCGTTTGATACCCAGATCACGCTTTTAGCCAAAAGATCTACATACATACATACGTATGTGTATGTTTAACAATAAAAAAACACACACACAAATGTCTGGAAATCACTTTAAAATGTGCTTAAATCACCTTAGCAATAATATGCCCCACGGAGCTCTGTCAAAATACCCTCTGCGAATATCGATTCAATGTTGAAAGTCTGACTAAGCCGGCCGGTGCCGTTGACGCTAACGATGACGCCATCTGGTGGGCAACTACGCTGCCACTGATTTTTCCTTGCCCCCCCAATGCGCCACCGTTCCATGCAGCAACACCCCCCTCCACCACCACACCGTTTTGTGCAAAACCCTCTTAAGACATACAAAAAAAAAACCTGCTTAAAGACATCGTTGTCGACGCGCGAGTTTTTCCTTTTCGCCAGGCTCGTGAAAATGCATTAGCCGCAGCGTACGATTCATGCCGTGGCAGTTGCAGAAAAAGGAGGAAAAATCAAATGGAAAATACCAAGTGGAAGAACGACGGCATATGGATTTTCCACGCGTTGCCATTGCATTTTGGCCTTTTTTCTATAGCTATAAACGTATAATTCTCGAGTGCTTTATTTGCTGTTCGAAGTTTATGGAATGTATCTACAGAATATCAGGGATTGCGAGCAAAAATGGGATTGCTAATTTTAGCGAAAATTGCCTTAAATTGATTGAAGTATTTCTTATCAATTACAACAATAGGCTATAGACATTAATTTACAAATAAGCAATATATATATATATATATATATATGCAATTTTAGTAATTATTCGAAAGTGTACTGATTTACATGCAATTGCTAATCTAATGTCTGTGCGCTACCTTCGCTGAATCTCTCGAGCTATTTTTAAGTTTTTAAAGTTTTTGACCGAAACGCTTTCCGCAGAAAAGGGTTTAAATAGATTCAGACTTGATAATGCCCCTGCACGTAGCAGAAAACACGCTTCAACTTTGAAAAACCGGGCCTGACCGAGTGTCCCGTGTTTCTATAATTCACGGGCAATTAAAAAAAAAAAAAAAACAAAAAAAAACAAAGCCATGTCCGTCCGGTACGGACCGCTGCTGGCCTGGCAACAAGTTAAAAAAGGAAAAATTAGAAACTAAACGTTCAGAAACTATACGTAAACTTCAGTTCGGGCTGATGTTCATTAGGCGACGCATGCGCAGGTAGGCCTACATTTAATGTAATTATCAATGATTAATGAATTGCTTGAGCAAACATTGTGCGAACGAAACGCGATACCATTGCCTATACCAACAGCTTAGCTTTGCCGAAACGGATACATTTCTGGGCAAACATATGTATTGTATTGTATAGCTGCAGATACAGCGGCGAATCTGAAAACTAGGCCTTAATGGCCGACCAAAGGGAACCGAAATCGACCTAAGCCCAAAAACCTTCAGGTAGTAGCAATCCGGGGGGGGAACCTGCAATAAAATAAGGTAAAATAAAATCCGATCGAGCTCGTCGAGCCGAAATTAACACAAATCCTAGAGACGAACCGCTCTAATTTCCCCGGCTACAATTAGCGACCTGGCACTTTTGCCATCGTCTCGATATTTCCCACTAGATACACTCACTTCACTTGTGCACTCGAAGAAAACCAAGGTAATTACAATTACAATACAAAGCAAATATGGCTTAAATGCCAACTTCTTTTCATGTGAAATCTGAAAAATCGGAGAAAATTCTTTGTGTGTATTCTCGGTTCGCCTGGGAGGAGTTAACCGAATGGAAATAGTTTGAAACGCACAACTAATGATTGGAAAACGATTTCTGGGCCGCAATTATGGCAGTCAATTAAGCGGCGTGTGAGTATCGAGCCGTTAAGCTAGTGTCTGTCTTTCACGCCCCCAAACGACGCCGTCGTTTTAGCCCAAAACGAAAATATAAACCAAAATGCAGACCCACATCCAGCACCTGAAAAACCAAACTGGTGGCGTCATTTCCAACCAATTACAACTTTTGGGTCCACAAACAGCCGGCGGCCACAGGCGAACAATCACCTTTAATACATATTTATTTATATAAATTTTTGGGAAAGCCAATAATGATTTGAATTTCAAATTGCCCGGCAACACCTATTTATCATCGTCTCTATTCGCGACACGCGTTCATCTAAAGCGTTCGATTTGTCAAAGCCACGGCTCGATTTTTCATTACTAGTGTATTCTCCAGAAATCTCAGATAACTGCGGCAAACGGCCTACGGGTTGCATAAATCAAAAATCTTTGAGATATTTTTTATAATCAAATAATAATTGCAATGAACACATGTATTTTTTAACATATATTTAATATTATTTCTGTCAACGTTCTGAATACGTTCGTATAAATGCATAAGAAAAGAAAAAGATGGGATTGATTTTCACAAATTTAAATTACAAAGCCATTTGGCAAACCTGATCGAAAATCTCACAGACATCTGGCCAAAACTACTGTTTGGGAACGAGACACCCTGTATACGCGAACAAGTCACCCTTTATCTTTATTTACATTCTTATTTGTCTGCAGCTTCAGCGGAGCTTATCAGCGGAATCAATGTAAGCATCGCACCGCTGTAATTGTCCGCGAGCTTGCCCAGTACTTTTCCAAACTTCTAACTCCCTTCTAACTGTAACTTGTTTACGTCTTATGCTAGACTAATCGTATGGCGTGATTACAGCCAAAGCTGAAGTCAGTCACAATTTTGATCTGCGAGAAAACGTACGCATCGGTGTCGAAATAATTAATATTAAGTGTCTGAACTTAACCAATAAATGAAAATTAACAGTAACACTGGCGGTTTTATTTATAAACATAAAAATTGGTCCTTCGAGCCGGATAACCGGAAGTGCGTTTCGTTCGGGCATTTGATTTTGATTATTGGCCTTTTGGCAAACGATAATCTATAGATTCCTACATCGTGTAGAATCGTTCCCTTCTTTCGACCACCATGCGGAGTGTGATTCAACAACGGGGCTTCTGCAAAAGCCAAATTACTCGTGCGCATAATAATGCCTTAAAATTTGTTGATGACATTCACTCAGTGCAAACAATAGTTGTCCGCCTGGCGCAACTACAGGAAAATTATTTGCGGTTCGTACGGCTCTCGGAAGAGCTGTATGCATTTCAATCGGAAGCCGATTGGGAGAACCCTGACGAGGATTTTGACGCATATGAGGACAAACATTATGCTACACACGCTATTCTCAGCAATACTTTGGAGGAGTTGAGACGGGATGTCACCTCAAACAGTATTGATGCCACAGTTCAAGCCGCAGGCACACCCCAGAGAAGTCATGTCGATTTTCAGTTCGAGAGAATTAAACTTCCGACTTTTTCTGGAAATTATGAGGACTGGAAACATTTTTCGGACATGTTTATTGGATCGATTGCTTCCAATTCGAGCCTGACGGATTGCCAACGATTTCATTATTTAAAATCGTACCTTGCCGGAGACGCGCTTGCATTAGTTAAACATATTCCAGTTACTAATGACAACTATCGGGAAGCATGGGAGCGGCTGGAACAGCGATATAACAAACAATCGCTAATTATTCGATCGTTCTTAAACAGTTTCATGAGCCTTCCGAGTGCTATAAATTCAAATATCGGCACAGTGCGGAAAATTGCCGATGGTGCAGACGAAGTTATTCGTGGTCTACGAGCTCTTAATTGCGAAGAGAGGGATCCCTGGCTAATTTTCATTCTACTTTCAAAATTAGATAGCGATACCCGCCAAGCCTGGGCTCAGTGCGCAGAATCCGAGGAAAAAGGTGTGACCATCAACCGATTCTTGAAATTTCTCACATCACGCTGCGATACGTTGGAGGCTTTTGAATTAACTCGATCAACCCAAGCTCGACGCGCAGCTACCACGCACCACGCAGACACGCATCCAAGACGGGAAGAGCCGAAGTGCACATCGTGCCAGCAGAATCACCAACTGTTTAAGTGTCCTCAATTCATCGCACTCGACATTGCATCTCGCCGAGACTTCCTCAAATCAAGAAAGCTCTGTTTCAATTGCCTCAGCCCGGCTCATATGGTGGGCAACTGTACATCGAGGCATACTTGTCGGATCTGCCGCCGCAAGCATCATACTTTGGTTCATGGCTCGTCGCAGCCAATTCAAAATGGCAACAACATTGACACAGCAAGTGTTGACAGCCGCGATCGACCAGCAGTCTCACATGCGGGATCTACAATTGGCCACAATCAACCGCTAGCTCGAGAAGGTCATCGCTTGGGAAGCGAGACTCCCGCGGAAAACAACTTTACGCATCATACTCTGGAGAATATTCCGGCGGCTGGTTCTCAGACTCTGTTGCCAACCATCCTTGCTGACGTCATCGACGCCTGGGGAAACACTACAACCTGCAGGCTGCTCCTGGACACTGGATCTACAATAACCTTGGCATCGGAATCATTTGTTCAGCGAATAGGCGTGCGTCGAACGCACGCACGGATTTCTATTCTCGGTCTCGCCGCCAACAGCGCGGGCGTTACCCGAGGACGCGCACATATCAAGCTGCGCTCTCGTCATTCGGGCCAAACTGTCGAATTGGTCTCGTTCATTCTCACCTCGCTGACGTCATCACTTCCTGCCCAAGTTATTGACACCTCATCCTCTACGTGGAGGCAAATCTGCGAGCTTCCTTTGGCAGACCCAACGTTCTGCACACCTGGAGCAATCGATGTCATTGTTGGATCGGATCAACTTTGGTCTCTATACACAGGAGATCGGAAACACTTTGGTAACGACTTTCCTATCGCTCTCAATACTGTATTTGGTTGGATTCTTGCAGGCTCTTACTCTGCATTCGATGATCACCCTACTTCTGCGGTTACTCATCACGCGGACCTAGACACGATGGTTCGTTCATTCATGGAGATGGACAGCATTCAGCCTAACCAGGCTCTCCTGGACGCCAGCGATCCCACAGAGCGTCATTTTGCTGCCACACACAAGCGCTCGACGGACGGGGTGTACGTCGTCGAGTATCCCTTCAAGGAAAAGGCACCGCCTATTGATTCGACCTTGCCACAGGCCATCAATCGCTTCTTCTCGCTGGAACGCAAATTTCGTCGGTATCCAGAATTGAAGCAGCAGTACGAAGCTTTCCTGGACGACTACTTGCAACGTGGACATATGGAAAAACTGACCTCGGCTCAGGTTGAAGAGTCCCCAGACACCTGCTTCTATTTGCCGCACCACGCTGTCATCAAACTGGACAGTCTGACTACCAAATGTCGTGTAGTTTTTGATGGATCAGGAAAAGACAGCTCTGGAGTATCGCTCAATGACAGACTACATATTGGTCCACCGATTCAACGCGATCTTTTTGGCGTTTGTCTACGCTTCCGGCAGCACCAATATGTTTTATGTGCAGATGTCGAAAAGATGTTTCGAGGCATTAAAGTCTTTAAGCCACACACCAATTTTCAGCGCATTGTTTGGCGCACGACTGAGAATGAACCTCTGCTTCATTTTCGCCTGCTGACGGTTACCTACGGATTGGCACCGTCACCATTTCTGGCTGTTCGAGTTCTAAAGCAACTTGCCGACGATCATGGCCATGAATACCCTGCAGCAGCTCACGCTCTTCTGCACGATGCCTATGTGGACGATATCCCGACAGGCGCCAACACATTCGAGGAGCTTATGATTCTCAAGGACGAGCTTATAGCCCTCTTGGATAAGGGAAAATTCAAGCTACGCAAATGGAGTTCTAATAGTTGGCGTCTTCTGAAATCATTACCAGAGGAAGATAGATGTTTTGAACCTATCCAGCTCCTCAACAAATCAGCTGCGGATTCACCTGTCAAAGTTCTTGGTATCCAATGGAACCCTGGGAAGGACGTCCTGTATCTCAACCTAAAGGGATGCGATGCGACCATTTCTCCGACGAAAAGAGAACTCTTGTCTCAGCTATCAAGAATTTATGATCCGCTTGGACTGGTAGCGCCGGTCACAGTTCTACTCAAGCTAATCTTCCAAGAAAGCTGGACAAGTGTCCTGCAGTGGGACGACCCCATACCTGAAAGTCTACGTACGCGCTGGAGAGCCTTAGTAGAGGATTTGCCAGCACTTACGCAATGCCAAGTACCACGGTATATTGCGTCACCATTTCGAGATGTTCAACTACACGGATTCGCCGACGCATCCTCGCACGCCTACGGTGCGGTAGTTTACGCTCGAGTTGCAGTTGGATGCAGCTTTCAAGTAACTCTGGTTGCCGCCAAAACACGGGTGGCCCCGATCAAGCCCGTATCAATTCCACGTTTGGAGCTAAACGCTGCGTTACTTCTATCTCGATTGCTTTCTATTGTCAAAACATCACTAACAATTCCTCTTTTCAGCACGAGCTGCTGGACAGATTCAGAAATTGTGCTACACTGGCTTTCAGCTCCCCCTCGACGGTGGAACACCTACGTCTGCAACCGAACTTCTGAGATATTGAGCGACTTTCCCCGTAGCTGCTGGAACCATGTTCGCACGGAAGACAATCCTGCAGATTGTGCTTCCCGAGGACTTCATCCGTCAAAGCTTCTGGAGCATCGACTGTGGTGGAAAGGTCCGTCTTGGCTGGCCACACCCACCTCTGAGTGGCCACCTTCTACAAGCAAGTTCAGCGTATCTTCAAGTTTCGATGTCAACACCGAAGAACGAGCCATAAAGCCCACGACTCTACATAACTTTCCTGATGAAAGTATACACGAGTTACTCATCCACAAATTCTCAACCTGGACGCGTCTTATAAGGGTATCTAGCTACTGTCATCGCTTTATTCACACTCTTCGATCCCATCATAGGAATTCGGCACCATTCCTTACGTCTGAAGAGTTGCTGGACGCACAGCGCCGACTTATTCGACATGTGCAACAAAAATCCTTTGCCAGAGAATATGAGCAGCTAGAGAATCGACGCCAGCTTAACGCTAAATCGCATCTTATCCGGTTTTCTCCGTTTCTGGATGATTATGGAGTAATGCGAGTCGGTGGGAGAATCGAGCAATCTACACTCAACTATAACGCCAAGCACCCGATTCTGATACCTAAAGATACACCACTAGCTGGACTCCTGGTTCGACATTTTCATGTCTCCTATCTGCACACTGGAGTTGATGCAACGTTCACCAATCTTCGTCAGCAGTACTGGATTCTGGGAGCCCGCAATCTCGTCAGAAAGGCAGTCTTCCAATGCAAATCCTGTTTTCTTCAACGAAAGGGCACAAGCAACCAGATCATGGGAGAGCTACCAATTCCTCGAGTTCAAGCTAGCCGCTGCTTTCAACACACAGGGCTGGACTACGCTGGACCGATCGCAATCAAGGAATCAAAGGGAAGAACTCCACGCATCGGAAAGGCATGGTTTTCTATTTTCGTGTGTCTCACTACAAAGGCACTTCACATCGAGGTTGTTAGTGAGCTAACTACACAGGCTTTCATCGCAGCCTTTCAACGATTCATTGCCCGCCGAGCGAAGCCTACTGACCTGTATTCGGATAATGGAACAACATTTCATGGAGGCAAGAAAACTTTGGATGACATGAGACGTCTGGCCATTCAACAAGCCAAAGATGAGGAACTAGCAGGATTCTTTGCCAATGAAGGGATTTCTTGGCACTTTATACCCCCGTCTGCTCCACATTTTGGAGGGATGTGGGAAGCTGGAGTTCGCTCAATTAAACTCCATATGAAACGAATACTTGGATCAAAGGCTTTAACGTTTGAGGAGCTCTCTACTGTCCTGACCCAAATTGAAGCTATCCTGAATTCACGCCCGCTGTGCCCAACTGGGGATAATTCTTTGGATCCACTGACGCCTGCTCATTTTTTGACTGGATCTCCGTATACTGCATTGCCTGAACCCTGTCGTCTGGATATGCAAGTCAATCGATTGGAGAGGTGGAATCAGCTGCAAGCCATGGTTCAAGGCTTTTGGAAAAGGTGGCATATGGAATACCTGACATCTCTTCATGAGCGGACAAAGTGGCATCTGGAAACCGAGAATCTGAAGATCGACACACTGGTAGTACTCAAGGAGCCCAATCTACCGCCCTCTAAATGGATTCTTGGCCGCATCACAGCAGTGCACGCAGGAATCGACAACAAGGTCCGAGTCGTTACAGTGAAGACTGCTCACGGATTATACAAACGCCCAATTGCCAAAATCGCTGTACTGCCTCTCTGCTGAACAACCGTTCAGGGGGGCCGGTATGTTTGGGAACGAGACACCCTGTATACGCGAACAAGTCACCCTTTATCTTTATTTACATTCTTATTTGTCTGCAGCTTCAGCGGAGCTTATCAGCGGAATCAATGTAAGCATCGCACCGCTGTAATTGTCCGCGAGCTTGCCCAGTACTTTTCCAAACTTCTAACTCCCTTCTAACTGTAACTTGTTTACGTCTTATGCTAGACTAATCGTATGGCGTGATTACAGCCAAAGCAGAAGTCAGTCACAATTTTGATCTGCGAGAAAACGTACGCATCGGTGTCGAAATAATTAATATTAAGTGTCTGAACTTAACCAATAAATGAAAATTAACAGTAACACTGGCGGTTTTATTTATAAACAACTACAATGCCCACAAACACGGGCAACAAAACTTTCAAAGAACTGAACGACAAAAAAAAAAAGAAACCCTATTAAAAATGCCACTTACAATTAACAAAAGGAATAGGAACTGCGTAATGGTTACTGGTTACTGGGTTCTAAGCACTCGTGTGCTCAGCTGTTCAGAACCCCCCAAAAAAAAAGAAAAAAAAAATCATAATAAAAAAAATCAAAAACCGAAACCAAAAAGGCAAAAGAAATACAATCTATCTGCGCAGTTACATAAATTTCTGTTGAGTAGATTGGCTTGCTCCATGAATGGTTGCTATGGATCGAAACGGGAATCGCGGGGAATATCTAAGTTTTCTGTTTCGCTCTTCGGCCTAACAATCTGAAGTCTTAACGCACATGACAAAGTTGTCAATGGTCAACATTTTTGCCAAGTCGAAATACGTCTACAATAAAAATAAGTAACTGTTTAAAAATAAAGCTAGTTCTATGTTATTGGGCTTTTTTCTTTTTTTTTTTTTTAGTTTTTGTTTGCCCAGCAATTTAGTAGCATTTCAAATAAGAAGTAGTCATTAACAGCTGTCCATTATTGGTAAATATTTTTGTTAATGAACTTCTGAAAATTAAAAAAAAAATATATATATATATATTATAAGAGTTGGCTTTCGTCATTTTCGTCGCCTGTGGCCAGTGACAGAGTGTGAATACGAGAAAAATGTGCGTGTAGTAGTCCAACATTCGGAGGCAGTCGGCAAATACGCATAACAAACGCAATTAAATTTTATAAATATTTAAAACACCCATTTACATACTCGATCCACACATAGATCAAAATGCGGGGGGGGGGGAGGGTGTTGTATCTGGGTGCCCGGGGTGGTATATACATAGTTGGTCGTTTCGATCGCTTTTATGGTGAATCGCTGGGGGTCTCCGGATCGTATCGTCATGTGCCAACTTGATTTGTCAGGTTTATATAGATACAAATATATATATATATATAGATACATATATGTACGTATGTAGATACGAGGAGGTCTAATCAAACGACAGCGGGTTGACAATGAAGGGCTCGACTTCGGGCCTCAAGCTATGTTTCGGTTTTCTTTTCACTTAATTATTTATGTATTTATTTATGGGCGACAAGCGAGCCCTTATAATTATATATGGTCAGATATTTTATGTTTGCTCATGTTTGTACACATACCAAAATTTGTTGTATACATTTTTGTGGCCCGAAGGAAATTGAAAGTTATTTGCGTTCAGAATTTAATTAGAGAGACTTCGCGCTGAAAGGCACTTAAAGTTGATTTGTGGCCATGAGGATTAGCACAATTGGTTCCACCATAGAGCCTAGATTTATTTGTAGAATCGGAACATCAATGTGAAGAATTGTTTAAATACTTCTGGGCATTAATAAACTCGGTGATGGGCATACGAATGTTATGTCTCTTCTACTTTTACATATCGAACAGTCAAAGTTCATTCGCTTGTATAAGATAAAACTTTTATAAAATACGTCTTTAAAGCTCAGCTCATGGCTAACCTCATTTTTAAGTCCTTGTTATTTATGAGGCACAATTCCTGCGCGAAATTTTCGAGCGAAAAAATGCTTGTTTTCAATGCAAAGTGCTCTTCATTCACAGAACTCCCTCCCAGGTTAAATTTTTCTTTCTTTTTTTTTCTTTTTCGCTTTTCGGGACCCTTTGTGGTCTCAACCTGGTTTTTTTTTCTTTCACAACCCCAACGATCTTTCCTTAACGTCTTCGTATTACTTAGCAAATTAATAACCATAAAAATCTTAATGCCCAACTCGCTCAAGAAACGAAATCTTTAGCTTGCCTGTTGAATTTCTTACGAAAAACGTTTCGTGAAGCTCACAGAAATCTACAAGGAAAAAATCACAAAAAGGCACACGAGACAAGAAAATAAATAAAAATAAAAAAAAATAAGAGCCAAGATACAAAACAAAAATTCAAAATAAATACAAGCTGAAGAAGAAGATTAACAGAAGTGCCGCCATTTAAATTTATTTACTTACGAGTGTGAACTTTATGCCCGCGGCGTTCCACTTCCCTTAACCCCTTGCTGGCCGCCGTCCCCCATCGTTCTTAACCCTTTTTTTTTTTTTTTTTTGTTTGCCTCAGAGCGGGTTGAGGTGGGGGAACGCCACCGTTGTCAATGCCAAATTGTGTGACGGTCGCCAGATCCCAAAACTCGATCTTAGTTCGCTTCCTGCCCCAAAACAAAAAAAAAGGAGAAGAAATAACTAAGATGCTCGCAGCCTTTTTTCTTTTTTTTTTTCTTTCATGATCGGCAAAATATCGCGGCTGAGTATTATGGGCTTGCTGAGAAAAAGTTTTTTCGCCTTTTCGTTTTTGGCAAAGCAATAGAAACTTTCACTTTGTGAAAAATTAACACAAAAATGGGGCTGGGCCTTTAAGATGTTGCGAGATTTTGAAATTGTGTAATATGTATGTGGAAAAAAGGTTTGGCAAACCACAGAAGCAAAACTTATACGTTTTGCATTGAGAGTTCTGTGTTAAATGAATTCAAAGGTTTTCTAACAATATCTATAGATATTTTTTAAGGACCTTATACAAATGAATGTCGTTGTATGTAGCCTAGCACAAAAAACAAGAAAAAAAAGAATAAATCCTTTTAAGTCATTTACTCCATTCTCACAATCTCCATTTTGATACGGTCCATTCACAATTTTTTATTTGGCGACTCGCTGCTAGCCCTCATCATCGTCTTCATGATTGTCGTCGGTTTCGTAATTTGATTCCAGTTAAAATGGAATGAAATCTTGTTGCCCTAAAAAGCCAAAGCCCCAAAAAAAAAAAAAAAATAAATATATAAAAACGAAGACAAAACGCGAAACTCCTCGCATATCTTTCTGGCGTTTCCTTTTGAACTTAAAGACGATGATGCCGCGGCTGGAGATTTTAAGGACCGAAAGTTTCGAGGACCGCAGACTCTTTTCCATACTCTGCCAATGGGTTTAAGCAGCAGTTGAATCATTAAACTGAAAACCGCCAGTCTCCATTCTACTTAATTGGTTGCGGAATCTAGTTTTGTTACATAATTCGTATTCTATTTAATTTAAACTTCATTCAATTAATATCATTTGATTGTGCATAAGAGTATTGAGCAAACTGACATATTCATTTCTGCTCCCTTATCACGACTTGGTGTTTTTTTGTTTTTTTTTTGTATGTGTGTGTCGTCTTGCCGGATTTTATGGAAATTGCGGCAACATTTCGCACATATATCCTGGGAGTTACTTCTCTTGGCCTACGCAAAATGCCAATTTTTCCCGGACATCCCCCTGACAAAAAAAAAAAAAAAAATATAACTCGTTTTTGAGCCGCACGTGCTGCTGCTATGCGGCCAGTTAATAATATTTGAAACCTCTTTCCGCTCGACTCGTAGTTGGCATTTTATGCTTATAATTTATGCGACGCCTCAAACGATTCATTTGCATACGAAATGTTTGAAATGGCATTGATTTGACAACAGGCAGACGAGACGGCTCAGGTGGATCGAGTCTACCCCAAAAGATTGAAGACTGAATATCGAAAGACCCCTTGGCAACAACAACTAGATGAGCATATCGGGCGAAATCGCTGTGACTAATTAATGAAATCTCAATCTAATCCAAACGATCGGCTTGAATTGAAGTTTTTTTCTTTATTTTTATTATTTTTTTTTGCTGCAGAAAAAGAACTACGAATAAGTGGTGATAGCGTGACACGATCTGTAGTTTAACTGTTGGATTGTCCCGGCTCTTCGATATACAAATGATTAAGAAATTCAATTATGTATGTACATATATGTACATACATAATGAATATAGAAATATGTTTATATAAAGATGATCTACATTGATTTGTGAAGAAACCCCCTCTTAACCGGTTCGTTTAGATTTGTATCTCATACAGTCACGAGCATGTGGTATATAGATTCCGATCGAATGTTGGACATGGCATCACCCCTAGAAGTCGTATTCAATGGAGATGTGCCGACAAAAAAAAAAAAATAGAAACAAAATATCGAACCTGTCGCGTTGAATATGCTAAGCACATGCATTGAAATTCCTTAATTTGCCTAATAATCGACCCGTTAAGTTGGCCTAGCAACAGCTAAAATCGATCTGAATTCGGTTCGAGATCGAGATTCAGATCGAGAGCAGGCCGGTATAAAAAAAAAAAAAACAGAATTGGCTAAAACAACAATCGCATATCGCTTTAGACACGGTTGGCAATCAGGAAAATAATGACTGCTTTTCTGACATTTCTCGGGGGTGAGCAGGTACTTACAATTGCCAACTAATTGTTGGGCCTAAGTTCGTTTGGACCGCATCGAATTGCTTTTGGCCATATCTCGCTTTTCGAAATTTTTTTTTTTTTTGGCCAGGCACCGAATCAAGTGACAATTGTTCCAAAGTTCGCAGTTGTAGTTTCTCGCTTTTGATTGATTAATTGCCCATTTGATTTGATTTGACTCTATTTTTTGCCCCCTTTGACAATCACCGAATTCTCTGATAAAGACTTTTGGCGACTCATAAGATGGCAAAAAAAAATATATATGTATACAAAATTCAGCAAATAATTGGGGGCGGTGTAAAGAGGTAACAACATAACAAAGATCGGCAATTATTTGACTTTATTCGATTTTGGCACATGGGAAAATTATATTTGACCAGAAACTTGAGGATTGTCATTTCAATATTGCGGCAGCAAGTTTTGACGAGCTGAACACAAACTATAACTTTATGTATTTTAAATGATTTATTGCATTTAAATGTATATAACTGATACTTGTTGTACTCGGCAACAGGCTTAGGTAACAGCATAAGTAATTAAATTGTTTAACACATCTCATTCATTCATAAAACAGCATTTATATAAACACACGCTATGAGCAACTCGCTTAATAATTTAGCAAATAAAGTGAACCCTTCGATGAATGCACAAATAGGTCAATCTTAAAACAAATTATTAACACTATTAAAAGAACAGATTTCAGTTTATAAGCCAATTTTCCCCACTTTTTAAAACATTTCTCATTTAGTGGGCTTCTAATTCAGCGATATTCAGCGCTTAGAGGTATACAAACAAAAATTCGCCCAGAACCGAATTAAATGTTCCTGAAGTAATTTCAAATATTTGAAACAACTTGGAGGACAAAGCTATCGCTAGAAAATTCCAAATAATTTCTTAGGTAAGCCCCAAACGAAAATAAAAAAAAATCGTTGAGTTGGGTTCACAGTTTGAGCTGGAAGTGATCACTCCACCTCCTCTACGTTCGCAGGTTTTTAAAGGAAGGCGCAAAAAGTCCGAAAAAAAAAGAGAAATAAAAGGAATCCTATTAAGCAGGCAAAACGTAAGCGGAATTTTAAGTTCATTTGCCCAGCAGAGCGTGCCGCGACTTTTATATGATGATTCCTTTATTTTGGTTTATTTTTCTTTTTTTTTTGCGGGCTTAACTCTTTTTCCCCAGTTCTATTTTCCCCCAGCCGCTTTATTTCATTGGCAGTATAAAATATGACTCGAGTTCAATTGGGAAAATGGTCTACATTAGCTTTGAGTGGAAAAAAGTACACATAAAAAATGATCTCTATTGTAGTAAAAGTAAAAGTTCAAATTTTTTAACTCGAAATTAAGTGCCAAAATTGCACATCTTGAATGGCTCCATTAAGAGGCCAAGTTTTTGTTTCTCCCAGGAATCCATCTTGGAGAGTCCAATTCGGTGCAGCAACAGGTTGCTGCAACTGCCACGCCCTACTTTGCCTCCTTGATTTCAAGAAACCGTCGGGCTTTTAAATGCACCGCAGAAAGTGAGTTCCTTCACTTTGTATTCACAAATTAGACACAAGTTAAACATTTTTACGGTTTGTGAAGTGGAGCCGACGATGAGCGATGGACTCGTAGACATTGCCCTGTTGACGACGATGATAATGTTGTTTTTGCTTGCCTTCGAGACCAAATGCACTGAACGAAATTGAACGCTAGTTGGTCGGATATATAATATCCTGTTGCGATTAAAAGCTTTCATTGGTACTGAAAAGCACTGCACATAAGCACTTTTTTTTTATCAAACTTAAAAAAAAAACACTTTTTCATTAACTCAATCGATTTAAGCGAGTGAAAATAGAAACGAAAATTGAGAGAAATATCATATCAAAGGATATGAGATATTTTGTGTAGTGTACTTATTGAGTTCCTTTTCATTCCAGCGCATCACTCAAAATTTACTTACCATGTAAAGCATGACCGTGTGAAACGAAGCCGCCGTCGTCTGCCTCTGGTGCTCCCCTTGCAACCAGCACCCCCCCCCCCCCGCTCTTTCTATCTCTCTCTCTTTCAGCCTTTCGCGACCCTGTCTGCTGGCCAAGCCTGTACCCCCCCCCCCCCCCAATTCATTACCACACATTGTACTTTTATGGATATCGCATAAGTTCCTTGGCGCACCACTGCCAGAACCACTCGGCAGACCATGTCTGTGCGTCGTCTGTCTGCCCCACCCAACGGGCACAGTGGTGCAAGTGCATTGTTAAAATGCGCTTAACAAATGTGCAACTCGAAAGTTAAATGAATTATCTCGTTCTTGCTCATTACTATTTTGTATCAAAATTTAATCATAATTAAAACTACTTAGTTCTGGTTCTTTCACATAATTTCTCTAAATGCTTCCTAAAAAAAAAAAAAAAAAAAAAGTCGCGTGCACAGTGTGCCAAAAACATGCGCTAAAGAAGGAGTAAGGAGCCATCTTTCGGTTTCTCTTTCTCTGATTGCGTTGCGTTGTTGTGTCTACTTGAAAGTCTGCACGCAATGTGTTGTAAGATTGGGAGTGAGGCGTAAAAAGGGGCGTGTTGGTGGTTGGTGCAAGCTGTGCACAGCTACACTGTGAACAAGTTAAATATTATGTTTATGTTATATAACAATTATTGAATATTTCGCATCGAAAGCGATGTCCTTTGTTCACATTTCGAAATGCATAGCGAAGTGAAATGGTTGATATTTTTTTGTTCTCTGTACACACTCACATACTGGGGAATGTGCCGTGCCGCCGTGCCTCCTTGCCCCCAACCAACCGTCCGTCCACCGCCAATATCATTCAAAACCCACCCACCCCCGCGCCCTTTTATCTCTTTCATTGGTATGTAAACCGCTGCCTCCGCCGACTGTCTCCCTCTCTTTCTGCCCCGTCTGTCTGCCTGTGTGCGTTGTGCTCTCTCTCTCTCTGTTGTTGTTGGTTCATTGCCCGCCAAAAATTTTTGAAGGCCAAAATAATATGAGATTTTTTGTTCGCTTCGCATTTTTTTTTTTTTGTTTTGTTTCTTTGCTTATGGCTGCTGCTTCTTTTATTTTTCTCTTACTTCAGTCATTTCAGGTTTTCCCTTTCTGGCAAAATTTGCCCCCCTCCAGAAACCAAAAAAAAAAAAAAAAAGTAAATAAATAAAGAACAGCGAAAACCCAAACAGAAAAAGTTCACATACTTGACTGGCCTTCCCTCTCGCTCAGATATTCTTGTCTCTTTCTTCCACTGTGCAATTTACACACTTTTTTGTTGACAAAAAAAAAATTTTTTTTTCCTGGGAATTAGAGAAGCCACCAAGATTTCCGATCAATTGAACTTCAAGCTTGGTTTGGTTTTTCGAATCGGTTATTAGATTATGGTCAAATGAATATTAAAATCAATCCACGAGGGATAGAGAATAATAATAATAAGAAGAATATTTTGAAATATTAATCTCAATTGTATATCCTGCGCCTGACTTCCTGACTTTAATTAGTTTTATTTTTTACCTTTTACGTTATTTTCATTTTCATTTTTTTTTTTTTTTTTGCCAACTTCTTGTTATCTTCTTGTTGTGGGGGGTTTCCAAGAAGCCATCCCCTCCGGTGATGAAGAGTTTCGGGCTCCATTTTGGAGCGGTGAGAGCGGTGAGCGGTGAGCGGTGGCTTAGTGGTTCAGAGGGGGGGGGGGGGGAACTACTTTTCGGGCTCCAACCATTCAAGCAAAGAACCACTTGAACAAAGCTCCGAGAAACCGAGTATCTTTTTTTTCGCTCTCTTCAGAACGCGCGTTGTTGGCCAAAAAAAATTAAAAAGAAAAAAAAAAAAAACAAAAAACCAGCTCGAGCACTTGAGAGATCTGTTAATAGAGCTGATAAACTGTTCGATACAATTTCGAGGCTCAAAATTCCAAGTTGCCATCGCGGTAACACGCTCCACGCAGTGTCAAGAAACTCTCGAGTATCTAATTATATGGTAATACCAACACACAGCACACGGGTGTACACATAAATTACTCTTATTACTATCACACACAGTGGAAAGAAAAACGCTTACGCAATAGGCGATAAAAGTTAACCGACGTCGATCTATGTATTACGCCATCGCCATCGAAATCGTTAGTTTTCTGTATTCCCATACATATTTCACGAAGACCAACTACTAAAGGAGTTGATTGCCAGTGTGCCAGTTTTGGGACCGTTTAGCCCAACCATATATCTATTCGTAACTTTTCGATTTATTAGATACATATTACTCATATATGATCTCTTTGTTCGGGCAGCTGATGATCAATCAGAAGTGATCTCATCCAGAGGCTGGGTTCTTTCAGCTTTCATATTTGCTCATTTCTTTTGCTACGTAATTAATATTGTCAAAGTCGAAAGCTACATTTTGACTTTCGTCGTTTGATATGTTACAAAATGTGTAATAACAAATGGAAAATAAATAAATTAATTGAAAAATTATCGAAATAAATCTAACCATACATATGTATGTATGCACATTCATTGTTTTAATATACTTAACTTTTAATTACTCAAATTTTCTCAAGCGAGCCCATTAAATATTTGGATCAGAACACATTCTCAGTATTTCCACGCAACACTAAAGGTAAACCAACCTCAAAAAAAAAAAAAAAAAACAAATTTTCCTATTTTCTTTCAACACTTCATTAGCATTGTTTGAAAATAGTTTTTGATCGAGCGAACTAATTTAAAATCGATTTGTATATTTTGAATAATCGGCGAAGCATTCGCAAGATGGCATTCCATCAAAATGGAATAATCGGCCAACAATAACTGAGACGTCTATCTATGTATCCTATGGCAATGTATCTGAATCCAATACGCGATTATCAGTTTCTATGCCAAATTCAAATTGTTAATTTTTTCTCACATTTCACTTGCTGCGCGGTCAAATTCATTCATAAATGTGAGGGATCAACTTGTGACAATGCGTAGACGCGTAGACATAATGCCACATGATCGCATCATCATAATCATAATCATCGTTTACTACCGCCCATACGCACATGCCCCTCGTAGCCACCACCCCCCCCCCCTCAGAAAAAGCTCCCCTTTCGAACGCCAAGTTGAAGCGCAACTTTTGAATTGCGTAAATTGATCGCAACGGATCCGAACCTTATCAAGTCGAGCCGAGAGGCAGCGAAATGAAGGGATGGAGGGGTAGGTAGCTTTGGGCCCCACAGAGCCCCTCCCCTTAGCCCCCTTAACCCCCTTTGCCCCTTTTTGCCCGTTCCACAGATTCGTTTATTTTGATTTCCATTTTGAGACCCGTTGGCAACCCAAGATGCTTTGGCATAAACCATGAATTCTTTTATTCCAAAACGTAATTTACTTAAAAATTGTATTAATAAATATTGGTGGGGTTAGAGGGGTGCGTTTCTTTAAATACCCCTGTATTTTTTTTATGTATTTCGTGTTTATTTCATATGCTTTTAATTTGTATGCTGCTTATTTGGATTTTGTAGTTTTGAAGATTTGTGTTGTAAGTTAGCTATTCTCGTACTATTGTTTTGGCTTTCCATTCTGGGAGCGATTTCTTCTCTATTTTGATTACTTTTCCGACTTTACAATTGTGTGTACTTTTGGGGAGCCTTCTTCCTTTTTATTTTGCTCTCGGCGTTCTTTTTTGTCTTGGGTGTTGGGGTTGGGTCAATGGGACAATAAAACTAAGGTGAAAACAGAGAAGAACCGAAGAAAAAAACATCAAATAAAATGTACATAATTACGCAAACAAAGAATGGGCTGCCGACTTTTAGAGTTTGCTTTTGGTTGATCTTGGATTTTTGTTCTGTCTTCACATACAATCGGATTGCATGTGGGCTTCATTCATTTACTCACTCGCTTATTCAGCTTTTCATTCACTCATTCGTTCATTCATTCATTCATTTATTCATTCATTCATGGTGTCCATGAGCAACGAGTTTCCAAGTTTTCGTGCCACATGCACACGATCCTCAACGCGAGCGCAGATCACACAACCCTAACCAATTCGATACTCGATCTTGGCCTAACCCTTTGCACTCACTTGCCATTTCAAAAATTCATTTTCAACACTTGCAAATTTCAAATACAAATATTTTCAAACATTTTTTTTTTTTTCTTATATTATTTGCATAAATTCTTTAAGCACACTGCCTTAAATTACTGCTTTCGACCATTTTTGTGGGTGCTTTCGTTTAATTATAACTGCGCCAAAACAAAATTGGCCAAAGAAGAGGGCCAAATTTAACACCTACGCTGCCGGTGTCATTTTTTCGACGGATACCACATCCCACACAGCTGAGGCGAAAGTAATAGCCGTTGCAAAAAAAAAAATATATACAGTTTGTCAAAAAATTGTTTGCACAATGAAAAGTAAATTGTATTTTCTGCCTTTCAATGCAAAATTATAGATTTATTGTTAGATTTTTGTTATCTATTATGAATTTTTTATTTACAAAAATAATAACACAACTATTAGCAATGAACGATAAAAACAACTGAATCCAAGTTTATTTATATATTTATATTTTGTATTTGCGTGTATAGAAATAAATAGCATTTAGCGGCTTTATTAATTTCAAAAAAAAAGTATTCTATACTCACTGCTCACTTAATCTAAATAATATCGTTAAATCTAAATATACGTACATCATGTTTCAGATTTAAACTTAAATGCGACCCCATCTGTGCACTCAACTAGTAAATGGAATTTAATTGGTTTGTGTTGAAGGAGGGAAAGTGGGATCATTTTAGTTTACTTTTGCCGCAGCAAAAGCTGTCTGTCTGTTAGAGGTACCACTGTAGTCGGCCGAGCCCTGGCCAATTTGTCAATTTAATTTCATTTAATGCTATTCTATTTCAATATCCCTGCTTTATTTAGCCGACCATTTTGTGGCTATTTCTATTTCTTTCTCTATTATCTATTACGTGTGGAGTTTGGACTGCACAATAAAAAAAATAAAAAAATACGATTCCTATTCTTCGATTCATTGATTCATTCATAAATCAAAGTAACAATGGCATTTGTGTATTTCTTCTCCTTCGTTTAATTGTTTCATACCCTGTAATTTGGAATTACCAAGGTATATGATCTCTATAATATTCTGCCTCTGTGTCCCGAAACTCTCTTTTGATATTATACTCATTAAATAATTGGAATTTGATTGGGTTTTTTATCTCATCATGATTTACTGGCAAAAATCGTATTGCCAGGTATCCAATAGTCGGAAGATTATACCGCACGTTAGCCCTTCTTCGACTGACTTTATGGGTGTATTTCTACTGTTGGCGGTGTATCGCAAATTGAAATGCGGTGCACGTGACGTAGTCGCAGACATGGCTAAAATGCCAAAATGCGTGGTCAAATTGTACGTACATTGGCCCCAAACAGCGTTGCGGAGCCCACCTGAAATGGCCACAACTTGAGACGCTTTTGGCCATCACTCGGCGGCTTTTTGGCCTTTCCGCTGCGCGTTTCATTTCATTTCATTTGATTTTTTTTTTTTTTCTTTATTATTATTGTATGTTTTAGTGCCAAATTATTTGCCCCCACAAAATGTGGATGACAGCACCCACAGCAGCACTACCGCCAAATCGCAACAGACGCTTCCCAAAATGAGGATGTGGGCGTTGCTGGAAAGCCAAACTTCTGGCTTCCACAACAAAATCTAGTTCTTTTTACAATTTATTTCAAGTGTAGTGAATAATAGCCTTTAGATACTGTAAATAGACACGAAGACACCAGCACAATGAAAGGTTTATGTAAATAAATATATAAATGAATGCTATTAAATATTCGTTATCATAATATTAGCGACCCCTAATAGCCAAAAATTTAACAAACCCCTTCGTGGAGGGGCGGGGGGGTCTACCAACTCCAAGGGTTTTCCCCGCAATCAACCTGTGCCACCTTAACTAATTCTGAGCTGTGATTTACATAATCCCATCATCGACAGCGGACAACCGACGTTCGACCCCCATTGATTTAAATATTTTTGTATACTTTTAACACGTTTGGCAAATTCAAATTTCTCTGGCCACAATTCCAGCAGCCAAGAAACGGAACTTTTGTAGGCGTAAAACCAATTTGAATCGCCTAGAATGTTTGAAATTCCCAATAGATTGCATAAGATTGATCTGCTGCCAGCTGGATCGGAAATCGGAATTGCCCTGCTAAAGCAAAAATTGCCACATAAGAGAATAGCGCTATTGTAGAATCTAAAACGATATTAACCAACATATTGGTATCTATTATTTATAACAATATATTGCTAAATGCTTGTGTATACACTTCTTAAAAGTTGGCTTCTATTCTACGAAAACTTCTATGAATGAACGCATAGTAATACTAGTAAATTGCTGCAATTGACACGAAAACTGCAAAGGGGCGTTTGAATTTTGCTAACAACAAGTGGCCGACTCCACTCAGCTTGCAAACAGGTAATAGCAAAAAAAAAAAAAAAAAAAAAAATACAAAAAAATTGCCATTTGACACAATTTGCTATAGAAATAGTTCAGTGATTCCATGCCTCATTTAATTGAACTAGTTAATAGATTTTACATTGTCTAAAAATATATCATAGCTAAATTGAGCGTTCTCAATAATTGAACTATTAAAAGCAACTGTAAGTCATTTACTTAATACGATTTACTATTTAAACAAAAAGATTATGACCCTTAATTGTGCTTAGTAGTAGCTATCAATTCAGAGAAAGTTGTTTTCATCGACCTTCTGCGAGCGATTAAAGTTCCTGATCTTCCATCGAACCAAATTAAATTTGGCAAATTACTGGTTTCGACTATCTATCGGCGGGCGATCTGGTTGAACCGCTCCGATTGCCATCCAGAGTCTGGAGTCGAGAACGGGAGAGTGGTCTGAATTTCAGAGTCGAAGGTGAAAAGCTTTGAAATACTGAAACTGCTGCGCCATTGATTGCGTATCAGCTCTTTGCGAACTTATCGCCAAACTTATAGTCGGCCAACTCAAGGCTATTGGCTATAGTTTTTAGCGTTTTTTCCTTTTTTTTTCTATTTTTCCATTTTTTTTTTTTTTTGCATTATTATTGTTATTGTGCGTCGCATTTTGTTTACCAACACACAGGTAGAACACACAACAAAAATAATGCGAAATCCCGCGGAACCATAGTATTTACAGTGGAAAATTTGCAACAGAACAACGCAATTTTTAAAATTATATATATGCATAGGGTTGACTAACCAATTTGCGTTCTAGCATTGCCAAGGCAATAATGCATTTTCGAACACATTTTTGTTCTGTACAAAAGTGTGTCAAATCAAAGTTCGAAATATGATAATGGTTTAAACATAATTTAATTTACCTGTTTTCAATATATATATACCCACAATTATCTAAACATTACCTCCTACGATTCAATCAATTAGTGTGGCCACGGGGGAAGAAGCGAGGAAGGTAGCAGCACCAACGACACCTGTGACCAGTGAAATTATCCTAAAGACTTTTTAATGCACGTGGCCATTGTTTGAATGATTGTGATTCAGTAGTAGTGGCCAATTTCATGCGTTAATACCTACGCAATGGACACGCGCCGTTGGTTAAAAGTCAGCAGCGCAGACCCACGGGATACGCATATTGAACGAGAACGACTTCCGCTTGATAAATGCCAACGGTTTTGATCCCGGTGTGGAAGTGATTGTACATACATACATACATGTCCGCCTATATTCAATGTCCGCATAATTGCCAGATTGGCCCACTGCATATATGACACCACTGTGTGGCTAATTGTGCGCCGCCAAAAACTTTGCTCTTGGCCAGAAGCCAACAGGTTGGATTTATCAGACGCAACAGCAAACGATCATTAGAGTGTATATCAATGAATTATAATTATTTATTTAACTAAAAAATTGCATTCATTTGGTCCGCTGACATTCGAATAGGTTTCCGATATTGAAAAGTTAACTAAAGCAAAATATAATATTAAATCATACAGTCCAGTGATTGACTTGGCAAACTTTGATGAATGCGAGCAACAATCGATTGTGTATGAAAGGTTCAATTTAAATGTAATAACAATTGCCTAATATGATCTATTGTACATCAAATAAACACAATTCGATCTGTACAACGATCCATTTATCACGGGTCCCCGCATGCGTACACACAAATGATACAAACATACATACATATGTACATATTTGAATTTACAGCCCCACAAAGATGTATAGATTGCGTCTATTGTTTCATCACTTATGTTAGCTATCATCTATTGGGCGAAATGATTTAATTGGTTTACATACTTACTCCTATACAGATCAATGATTAAATAAGTCATTAAGCAAGTAATTAAGTTTCATATTTAAATATTCGTCAGATACAAGTTTTATCTTCAGTACTTACAAGCTTACAACCAATCGGTAGTTCCCCTAGTAAGTCAGGTGTATCTTTAACAATTTATCGCTCTATTTAACCCTTTTTTTACCTTGTAATGCGACACATTTTGATCGTGTCATGCGGCATAATTGTTGTCGAATATCTCTTGGGAATTTGTAAAGAATCTTTAGGGTTCTAAGTAGCTCTAACCATCTCCACTGGCACTTCTCTACCTGCGATTGTGAGTTCACTGTGTATGGTTATCAGGGGCCATGATTCAATGCCAAACTACGCCGAAACTTTTCCCCACACTATCAGTATTTGCAAAAAAAAAAAAAAGAAAAAAAGAAAGAAACCTCCCCTGGACACCATCCCTACCCGCCAGTGGCGCCATACGCTATCAGTGGGCGTAGAGGAACGAGGAGCGTGCGCAACATGTGACCATGAAAAAGAAATTAAATATACATATATATACATATGTACATATGTACATATGTATGTATGGTCATGTATTATAAAATATATTGTAGAAAATATGGCAACGAAATGGATGAGCAACTATGAATCCCAAATCCCGAAGAACTATCTGCTTAAATGCATATATTATACACGTTTAACAATCGCCGCAAGAGCGAAGAGTCCATAAAAAAGAAATCAATTAAATTGAATTTATTAGGACAGCAGCAACGGGTATATCAAACGAGCAGGTACAGTGAAAACTCGGCTCGAATCAAGTGGCCCTTTTTTGTGCTCATTTTACATAATGCCAAAAGTGTGCAAATTGTTTCTGGTATGCGTCACAAAAATCCAAATTCAAAGATTCAACAATGCGTTATAGGGTAGATTTCTTATCTAAAGCAAACACGGTACAAAGTAGTTAAAAGTCTCGTGACGAACGCTCAACGCAATTGAGATAGTACAGCCTGGATTTAAGCTACTTCGCATTTAAGTAACTAAAAGATACATTTCGTATATAACAGTACCGTGTAACATTAGCACGAGCTGTTAACAAAACTTTAGTTTATGTAATGAAATGTATATAGGTACATAGTTTAATTAATTTAATTAATTTCATTAACTAATTCTTATTCAGCAGTCTTTACTGTACCGCACAAGTAACTGACCTTGCCAAAAAGTTGTTTCTTTTTTTTTTCAATTCTACTGGTTGAATTTTGTATGCGCACAGCACCAAAATCAAATTAGAAAAGCAAATACTAAATTTCCAAATTATACAAAACGAATAGAAAGGCAACTGAAAGGGGTGTCGTGGGGGGGGGGGGTGGATGTGAGCGTGAATTGGTGGGAAGTGGGTGGCAGGGGCGGCGGAAAGGTGTTCCCAGGCCAGAAAATACCGAAACGAAATCGCTGGCAGCGCAGTCGACGTCCGACGCTTATCAAATGCGGAAGCTTTTGCCGCAACAAACTAACAAATGTTCGCCCCCTAAAAACACACACACACGCAACCCCCCCCCCCCCTTCACAAGACAACTTGCAAATTTTACTTTATTTCATTTACACAAAACGAAAAGAAAGGCAACTTCAGATGATTTGTATCTTAAAGGCGTTAAATTGCATATTTATATTTCCATATTTGCAGATTTATTTGGCCAAACGCTTGAATCGAAATTGAGTAATTAAGACCAATTACCAATTGTTTCTTTCTGTGTGGCTCCTTAAATATCCATTCTTACACAGGGAGAAACTTGGCCATGATCCAAGTGAAACACCAAACACGAAGCAAAAAAAAAAAAACAAAGAGGAACGCATAAAAATGTGAAAGACAAAACATTGAAAAGTAGAACAACGAAGCTTCACCTTTGTGTTTGGCCCAATCAACCTTTGAATTTGATTAAATTCGATTGGAAAAGGTTCTTCCTGAACGGCGAGTAGTCGATTTTGTTCGGGATGATGTTGCAACTACTTGACTTATTCACTTGCAAATAATTAGCATGGTGAAACATTTTTTTTTTTTTGAGTGTGTATCACTCACATAAGACAAGTATTTCCTGCTGCAGACGTGGTAGTTTCATTTCATTTGTATATTTAGTGTTTAATATCGGACGTAAGCTGTATTTAAATAGTATTCTTGAACTGAGAATCCGATTATAATCCCACCTACCATGGGATGGGATTACGATTTTGCAGGAAAACCCAGATATACTTGAGATACTTTTGATCTGTTGTGCTTGTGCTGAAGTATCTACACACACACACACACACACACACACACACACACACACACATCATCCAGTTTACCTTTCCACAAAACACTCTTCAAACAACAGAGGCAAAGACCAAAAACAAAAAGATCTCCGTTCAAGGGCATTCCGACTTCAACTAGCCATAAATCCCCAGCAACCTTTTCCACTCGACGTGACGCGATCTTTTTATATATATGTATATATATATATATGTATATTTTGTCGAATTGCGTATCTCAGAGATATGTCTGTTGCCAAGCGATCGTGAGCAGTGTAATGACAGCAGCCGCAGCAACAAAGATCCCAAAATCCCGATCCCACATCCCAGATCACCGTTTCAATCCGATCCCATGCCCAATTAACAATAGCGAACGAGCTCAGGTAGTTGGGATCATTGGATTCTAAGCCTTGGTAATGGGATATGGCCTAATTTTGAGTGCCACCGATACGGAAGTCGATCGATAACTAGCCAGGATATTGATATGGATATTGTCCACCGACACTACGATCGATTTACTTAAATGAAAAGGGGAAAGTGAAACTTTCAGTCAATTTTTTTATTCACAAGTTGTATTTTTCTTTTGATTGTGAATTTAAAATGGAAAATCCATTTCATTCTTTATCATATTATCGGCATGGAATTGGAACACAGGCAGGAAATAAAGTATTTAAAATGTATTCCCATTAACTTGACCCGTTTTCATTGAACCGATTGGTAGAAATGTGCTAAACAAAAGAATAATAAAACGATACAGTGCCAGGTAATTTGAATAACATTTAACGTTGCTCGAATGCATTTTCTGCGTGAGAGGAAAAAAAAAACTAAGAATTTCGAAGCGCATATGTTCGCCTAGAACATTTATGGCCCGTTGTAAATCTTCACACGACGTTTTGCTCAGTGTGCGGTTTGATTGATTAATTGATTGATTGATTGATTGATTGATATTCCCGTTTAGCATCCAACCCTCAAATCATCCAACTGTCGCCGATTATCAGGGGTTGTCGCTATTATCATAGTACATCACAAATGTGTCTTGTGGCAAATGCAATGCAACGAAGTTCTAAGTCAAATTTGTTTACCATTTACATTTAGCGATGGACTCGTGTGAGTGGAAATACTTAGTAGTAACAATCAAAAAGTTGTGATCTATTTATGATTTTTTACTATAACAATGAACATACTATTAACAAACATATATATTTATTTTATATGGTATATAAAGAAATATCTAAGACGCAGACTCACGCGCGCATCTCTAATTTCTAGTTAGCCTAATGTATCTGCATCTGCCGGATGGTCAGCTGGTCGGGTAATTACGCACACATGTACATAAGATAGAACGTTGCTAATCCGATCGACCCTGCTTCTAATCCATATTCTCTTGAACTCGAACTCGATTCAAAGCCTATATTCATATCCACATCCATAACCATATCCATGTCCGTATCCGTATCCGCATCTGTATCTGTATCTATACCAATATCTACGCCGGCTATGTATCTTTTGCTTTCGCTAAAAATACCGTTGTAGCGCGTATATCAGCGCGTGTGACGGGCATCCGTGTGTTTATTCAAGACGGCTTCTATTTATTTTTTATACGTATGTTTTAATGTTTGCATATTGTACGATCTGGGCGCATAGCCCCCCATGGTATACGTTCTATATCTATTTAATTTCGCATTTCTAATTTTTCCCCTCGATTCGTAGGCGCTATTTTTGTATCGCTTCAAGCGATATATGCGCGCCAAAAAAAAAGTAAAATAGAATAGAAGCCGCCAAAGAAACAACGCATTTCATTCGACTAGAATTTAGTATGACCAGCAATGGATCGACTAAAATATATCCTCTTGAGATATATTGGAAAATAACAGTTTAAAAAATGATGATGACAAAAGTTTACGCATATCAAGCGAACGGCTTTTATTTAAATTGTTTAAAAAATATAGAATATTTTGTAACAAGCAGAGCAAGTCGCAAAATTATTTAAAATGTACTTTTTCGAATACATAGTCTGTAACTTTGAAAATTAAAAGTTTTTCAAGATATGTCCTGCGAGCTAACATATATGTATGTACATAAAATAGGGGCATAACCCCATCCATAATCCTTAGATCCCATCGGTTTACCAATTTGATCAAAAAAAAAAACTAGTTCTTTTAATTATAAGGCGCTGTACAATTTTAATATGAACCATCAAAATGTATGTAGAAGCAAGCGGTGTGCAAAAAAAAAAAAAGAAAAGAAAAAAGGAATTGGGGAATTGACGGAACGTGCGGAAAATAGGTCAAATCTATTTTGGGTGGCCAAAAAAAAAAGGCGATAAAAATAATGGGTAGCAGCAAACGGTTTCCATCTTCTATATAATAATATAATACAACCTCCTCGGTTTCCTCTGTTTTATGCCGCCAACACCTTTTCTTGAAATTTTTGCAAAGAGAAAAAAAAATAAGAAATAAATAAAAAGAAAGAAACGCTTTTTTTTGCTATCTTGGTGGAAAAATTTTTGGGCGTGTTGCTAGGCACTGGAAATTAAGATGATTTAGCCACTGGGACCATGGCGAAATTTCTACGGGACTTTGGGTAATGCCACGCCCTCATAGAGCAGTATACACTGGGGAAAAAGGATCAAGTGTTAAGATATTCTTGAGCTATGATGTAAAATTAATGAACATATGCTCGCATTTATGTTTTTAACACTGGCAAACAGTACGTGCAAAAAGAAATTATTTATTTGAAATATGTAAATATTTTATTCTTCTTTTTTTATATATTTGCAGTGCATTCGTTTGGTGTCAATATATAATACCCATGCTTTCACATCTGGCATCCCATTATGATTAATGGTCATGAGTTTGGGAATGGGATAAAGTTTTTTCTTTGTTGAAACTTCATGCAGATGCGCATCTTAATAGGGGTTTTTTTAATTATATTGATTAAAGGTTTTCTGTCCCATAAACTTTATCTTAGAACTAAATCAAATGTATCAAAAGTGTGTATTGTAGTATTGGACTCTTTACTTGCATCAACAATTGTATGTTGTCTATTCATTGTTTTCCTGCAACTTTACCATAAATTGATTACTAGCAATAAAACATGTACACAAAAGGACACAAAATTCCCAAGCAAATCGAATACAAATTGCAGTTAGAATCTAGAACAATTCCCTTCGAAATGGCAGTGAAATCCTTGCACAAACAGAGAACCTTTGATCTGTCTTCCAGGAACCTGAATCCTTCAACTTCGTGATGAAAATTCCCAGCCTTTATGTTCGTCCACTTTTATTAATGCCACATGCGACAGGAAACGCTTTCTTGGCCAAATTGCACTTGTCATGCTGCTGCCAAGAATCATTCGAATCGGACCATTCAATTGACCAGGATTCGTGACAAATGTGAAAACCAACAGAGCCGAGACCTTAAAACCAGCAAAGTGTTTCGCTTGAGTCAACAATGCCAACCGTTCACATCATCAATGAATTATTGAATTTGTTGAATATTGCGAGTATAGAGTTCTCTATCGACCAGCTAGCCCGCATGAATCAGCTAAGTGAATATAGTGAATATATAGGGAATATAGTGGAATACTGGCAATTAAGGCAGGCAAAAAGAAAAAAAAAAAATAAAGCGGAATTAAGCAACCAAAACAAAGTGTCATTAAAACCGTAAGCGATGCGATGGCCCACGCCATGTTAAGCAGGAAAATAGAAAAATTTATTAAACAAATAATGCCAAAGGGGAGGGGAATTTGGAAGCGGGCGATCTCGGGTCTTCAATTAGTCAGACTTTTACCCTGGTCATTTTCAACCCCACAGCAACAGTAGAAAAACTATCTATACACTGAGAAAGAAAATCTGATCAAATGCGAATATGAACCATTTGGAAATTGAATCTTTATTTATTAAAGTCACATTACAAATAAAGTATCTTACTTGCAAATATGAATAATATTGGTTTGAACTAAAGTTCCTGAATTCTCTCAGTGTTCAAAACGCGCAATTAACTCGACAAAAAACTATCTGAGTAAGTGTAGGTAGGTATGGGGCATTGCAATATACAATAATAATTATTCTGTACTCACTCACTAAGCTGATTCATCTCCCGTCGGGAAAACACCTGCAAATATGCGAGTACACACCCAAAAAAAAAAAAAAGAAAAAACTCGAACAGGTAGTTTTAGGGGTTAAGTAAGGGTTGACATATTATCATCGTCTTCGGCTTATCCAAAAGATGTTTTTACGATCGCGCATACACTCTTTTTTTATAGCAATGCCCAGGATGTCGCATTTTTATGGCACTTTCACCTACGACCTCATCTGCAGATTCTCACTGAGTTAACGGTGAGAGTGTGGTAGGCGCCATCCAACAATCATATATATATATATATATATAAAGAAATATATAAATTTGGTTCTTAGAAAGGCTTCTGATACGTAACGATCGGCTTGAAACTTGAAACCCTCGCAGGTAGTGGCTATGGAAAGAGAGCACTAAAATTCTAACAGTTTGCTAGATTGAAAATATAAGTGTTTTGTGTTCATCACAATATGTTATGGTTACCTTTGGCACCCATAAAATGTACTTCCTGAGTTCAAAATGTGTATATTAAATTAATGCACATGTTCTCGAGTAATTAGAAACTGCAAAACTTTATGTCATTTTTAAAAAATTTCCCCATCTCTTTCCCTTTTGCAGAGCCGTCATTCGAATCGAAACAGCTAGAGTTCGAAAAATAAGTAAACACAAACTTAAACTACCAAAATCGTACTCCAAAAATTAGATTTGTCAAATTCCACTAAATTCCACACCAAAATGTTCGAACTGCAGCATATTACCACTCGGATTCGCACACTTTTGCGTAGAACCTTTCACCTGTCCAGCAATTATGACACGTATTCGATTTGGACCTTTTGCCCGATGACCAATTGGAACCAGCTTAAACCCGTGCTCCAATCCTGCAATCTGTGCCGCGTCGAATCATTTCCCATTGTCTTTTGGCTGGTGGTGCTGCTCAGTGTCTTTGGAACATGTTCCAATTGCTATGAACTGATGAAAGTTTGGTCATGTCCCTGCACCAAATTGGCCATGTGGCGCCAACGGCACTTCTATGTCCTAAAACATTGGACGCTGCGAAAGGCTCGACTTTTGAGCTTGGCCATAATCCTGATCGCTTGGCTAATGCTTATTTACGGAATCGTAACGGTGGGTATACTAATGCACTCCTTTTGGTTTTAGCTCAGCTTTAGCTTTAGATACATTAGCTTTAGATACATTAGCTTTAGATACATCGATTGTTACGAATATTTATGATATCTTTCCCTTTGTCGAACTGCAGATCTCCCCCTACGCCATGTCGCCATGGATTCTGGTGACCAGCATCGTCCTAACGATGGAGTGCTTCCTTTGGTCCTTCGACGTATTGACCGGCCGTTTGCCGCTCGATCCGCAGACGCTGCTGTCGCTCGTTTTGCATGTGATCTTCGTCGCGATGGTTTGCTGCGTGAAGAGCGTTTTCGAGTTGGCGCTCGGCGAGCACGTCGAGCACTCGCTGCGTATCATTTGAGGAACGGAACGACGCCGAATGTCATCATTAAGTAAAGGTGCAGGGCCGGCATAATTGCAACTCAACCTGCATTAAGCCCAATTAGGTTGCCGGCGGCACGCACTACATCTCGCCCTAATCAGTGTTCGTGTTGCTTCTTAACTACCCGTTGCCCCTATAGATACTCTTTCTACCCGACAAAAATGAAAAAAAAAAAACAAAAAAAAAGTCATCGAAGTTGCACCTTTATATGTTTTATAGCTTCTCTTATTTAAAGCACAAAATTGTCGAAATTATTAGAAAATTATTAAAGAACTTGAAATCGAAGTCGATGGTTTTGGTTTATGTTCCAAACTTAAAGGCCCGCATTCGTGGAAGGGTACAATGTTAATTCGCCTTCATTTCAACACTGTTAACTTCAACGATCGACGAATTGCACCTGTTGCAACCCCGACCTCAACACCCCCCCCCCCCCTTTACCATTAAGCCCTCTTTGCGAGAATCGCGCAAGCTGCAAGCCACCGAAATCTATACATAATTAAAAGGAAAAAGCACGCACAAGGAGGGCAGTGCGTTGAAAGTTTAACGAGATGGTTTGCTCTTGCGTATATATCCTCGTCCATCCAGACCAGTTATGTGGTTATGTGACATTCGAACCCCCATACAAAGGAGCTGTATACATACGTACATATATACAAAATAAAAAATATAAAAAAATATAAAAAAAAAAAGCAAGAAATTTAAGGGAAAAAGTTACAGCTGGCCCCTGAAAGACGCCTTCGAATGCATCTGTCCGAGGAAGAAAGAAATCTGCCTGTAGAACCAGATAGTGAATAAACACCCCGTACTCCTTCAGGGAATATGAACATTTAGGACCTTTTGGCAAAAGGGGTTTCCTTTTAGTTTTGTTAAATTCTGCCTGCCTCGGTTAATCAACGGCTGATAATTAAAAACTTTGCGTTTTTTTTTTTTTTGTGTGTGGCTGCGCGTTTTCTTTATTCAACTTTCTCCGCATTTGCACATATCCTTTATTTTCTATTCAATATTTACTTACAAAAGTGTTCGGTTTCTTAAGCTCTTCCTTTCGTCTTATTATTTTTTCTTGTTTCATTACGTATACGCCTCGCTTTCATACAAATTTGTTAATGTTCTATTTAGATAATATAAATAATTTGTTTGTAGTTGCTTTCTAAATAAATATATAATTGAATAATGTATAAGTATATCGCGTATATAATATATAATATAGAATATATTTGATTTCAAATAATTGGTAGTTTATCATTATATTGTTATTCTTTCATTATATATATATATATATATTATATATATTGTATGTATAAATATGCATGTAAAACACATTTATTAAATATTTTCGAAAAAATACAAAATTTACAAAACATTTGTTTGTTTTATTTTTATTTTTTTTTGTAGTTAAACTATTGAAGCCTGTCATGTGTTTTTGGTTTTATGGTTAAAGCTGTCTATGTAAGCAGATTTCTGTGTTTTTATTATCTTCTGGGATTTACTGTGCTTTTTGAATCAAATCAGTTTCCCCTTTTTTTTACTATTTACACCCATGTTTCTATGACTATTTTGTACTTTTGATTCTGCATGACCTTTCTTCATGTGTGTGTGTATGTCTATGTAGGAGCGTGTGCATATGTGTGAGTGTGAAACGACCTTGAAATCTAGCAAAATATCAGATCTCAAATAAAACTAGGAAATATATGTAACAAATAAACAGTAAAAAGTTATACACTTATACAATAAATAATTGCAAAGCAAAAAATATAGAAGTTATATTACTATTTACACCTTGATTAATCTTGTAAAATGCAAATTTGGTACACTATACTTCTTAATATTAAATATGATTTTAGCGGCTTTGATCGTGCCATAAATAATATTTTAAGCTGTACAACTATTCAATTATCATAATGGACCTAATTATTATGTTTCTTTGAAGGTAAGAGAAACATGACTTTTTTGTCTTACTATTGTACAAATAATAATATACTTTTTTTAATTTTTAATTAATTAACTAAATAAAAACAACGTTTCACGAACCTAAATCTAACAATTAAAATTCTACAAAAAAATGAATCATATATAAAACGAATTTTTAATTCAAATAGTTACTGAAATTTATGTTAAATTTCACTCAAATTTACTTAAGGCAGCTAAAAAAAATATTATCTAAAATTTCCTGAATAGACTAAATACACAATGTATGAAGATAAACAGAAGTGGCAGCAAACAAAAAAAAATAAAAAAATAAAAACAAAAGGCAGCCGGCGTGACCTTCACCCAATAAAGCGATCGACCGCGGTCAGAGTGTAAAAAATAAAGAAAAAAAATTCGTTGCCGGCTATTTCGTTGCTGCTTTTTTTTTTTTTGCAGTTAAACAATTGTGCACCCCAATTTCGTTGTCTCTGTTTTGCTTGGCCCGCTGTGTGTGTGTGTGTGTGTGTGAATTTGCCGGCTACTTCTGCCATTCGTGTACCCTTTCTATTTAACGCGGTATCCCCACTGTCATAATAAACTGCAAATTAAGTTTAATTCATCTGTTTTAGCTCTCCATTTTAAACTTTTAAACTTAAACGACCCAACAGAAAACTTTATGTGATGCTTAAAAAATATATCCAAACAATTAACAACACTTTTCATAGAACACGCATAAAACACTATACAACACACACTGTTTAAATAATATATTGTACATTCAAATAAGAGCATCGCCTATTTCGTTTTGGTTTCTTCCGAAAGTTTCGAGTAAAAATTAAAAGAAAAAAATTCAACCAACGAAACCGTAACTGAATGATTGTAGTAAAATAATAAACCAGCAAAAATCAACGAAAACAAAACACGTACATATAAATAAAATGTTATATTATATGGCTATCGTTGTGATCGTTGTTATTGTCGTCATGTCGCTGACTGTATCCCAACCGGCTTCTCGGCTGTCGTTGTTGTCGCTTTGATTTCATTAAAAACAAAAAATTTGCCGGTAAAACAACAACAACAATAGTGAGCAACAACTCTTATTGAATTAACTTAATTTGTCTGGTGGGCAAATGAGCGAGGCAGCGCAACCAGGCAACGAGAAAAAATACGTTGAACTGCTAGATTAGAAACGGCGACAAAAGCAATTTTCCCACCACCCACAAATGTGAATCACTTACTCACTCGAATGATTCACTGCGAATTTGATACTCGGCGCGGTTGGAAAATGAAAGTGAAGCACAAGTTGGATAGTACCAAATTCCAAAAAAGGAAAAGCTGTTTTTTTTTAGCCAGCTTATTGTGAGACACAATACGATTTTCTAAAGTAAAACAAATATAAACAACTCGGATGAAACACACTTGGGGTTTTGAAAGTCGCTGAAAGTAAATAAAATAAAACAGGGCGTCCAGAAAAAATGTGCAACAAAATTGCATATTCGAATATTTGAATATTCGAATACGAAAACGCAAATAACAAGAGGAAATCCTTGTGCCAATTGAAAGATCTGGGAAGCTTCAATAATTGCATCCATATATTAAACGAAAAGGAATCAAGCGTAAAAATAAAAACAAAATCAAAAGTAATTTGTTGGTGAAGTATTTTTATTGTATAATGTATATATAATTCCATTATCAGAAATTTTGAAAAAAAAAATATTTAAACGGTTTCTATATATAGTAGTGTGTGTGTGTGTGTGTGTGTTTATATATAAGTGTGTGTGTTCTGTGTAATATATTTAGTTTATATATGTAGAAGGTACATAAAATGTAATTTATTGTGTTTACTTTTCTCATTTTTTTTGCTTTTAATTTGTTTTTCATTAATAGGTAACTACATAACGAGTTAAAATTTATTAGATAATATATTAATATAGTTGTTTAGCTTGTTTTGCCAGATATATCTATATTATTTTGCAATTTTTACACATATTTAATAAGCAATAACCAAAGTAAACAGAATTTTCATATCTTCTTTTGTCATCAAATCAAAAATAGGGATTTCAAATGCATAGCCATAAACGTATACGTTTTTTGCATACGTTTATGACTAAAAAAAAAAATTAATTTAAATATACATGTAATAATTCAAGCATGTTCGTCTATAGTTTCATATTTTCCGTACGGCTTTAACAGTTTTTTGCTTTCATTTCATGAGTTTTTCAGATTTTTTTTTACATAGTTTTTTTTTTATGTTATTTGTCTTCAAATAATGTGTTGTTTTAATAATATAAATTTTTTAACAACTAATTCAAATAGTAGTTTGTGTGTGTGTATATAATATAAAAAATTTGATAATCATAAAAATATATTTAAACTTAAAAACTTTTGTTTTGTTTTTTGTTATAAATATATTTTAAAAGAAAAAAATTTAATATTTTTTTGTTTTGTTTGCGAGGATTTTGGTTTTGGTCATAGTTTTAGTGTATATATTTTGTTTTTTTTACAATGAAAAATTATGTTTAAAAATGCCCTTTCACTTGAATTTGTTGTTTCGTTAATAAATTAATAAAAGGACCAAACAAAGAAAAGGTTTGCTTTTCGTATTTTTGTTTCTTGTAAATTTGTACGGTTTTGTTTGTTGAAATTATTGAAAGAAAACATGGTTTTTTCGTTTAACTATTTCTGGTTGTATGTACTATAGGAAAATAGGTGCATTCGTGTGTGGTTTTGTATATGTATATATACATATATATATGTATATATATATAAGTGTGTGTGTTTTTGTTGGTTTATTGAAGTTTTGTTTTCGTTTCGCGTTGTACAATTCGCTTAAGTCTATTGCTTTGTGTTTTCTCTCCGGGTTTTTTTGTTTTCTATAAAAATAATTCCATTTCTTGGGTTTTGGGTTCGCTATTTTGTAGGCGTGTGTAACTATTATTTAACGAGATTGCTATTTACAGTGTGTACACATTTTTTGGTCGAAACAATACAAAAAATATACTCTTTAATTGTTTGTCCACGTAGATAGATATATATCATTATTTTCCATTTAACAATTGTTTTATAGTTGTTGTTGTTTGTTTGTTGTTTTTTTTTCTTTTTATTACAAAAATGAAGAGTTAAGTAGGTAGTTTTTCAAAAGTTTTTGCGGCGGCGTACTTAAAGAAATGTATAAGGTAAAAAATATTTCATGTGTTCGAACGTTAAGCTACTAGGTAAACAAAAATATAAGAATTATATGTATATCTGGGTATAGGTTTAGTAGGCAGCATTAGCCTAGAACTCACATAGAAAAAAATTTTCGTTGAAACGTCTCGCGCCCTACACTATAGAAATTTTCTTGCTTTATATGTATATAGCTAGCTAGCTATATAACCTCCCCCGATCTCATTCAAATTCTGGTCATCATATATATTTATCGAATATCCATATATATCATGGGTTTTTTTTTATTTGTATGTGCCTAAACCTAAATAACAGTTGACATTTCTTTAGAATCCCGTTCGTGTGTTTTTCTACATATTTCGCATGCGGTTCTTTTTTGTTTTTAACTTCATTTGCATTTGCCTTATGCTTCATGTCCATTAGTTTAGTAGTAGTTTTTAGTTTAGTTGATACTTAGATGCGTGTAAACAATTGGTAGAATCGTTATAACATATATATATATATAACATATCGCCGGAAGGCTATAACTTATTAGCAAAAAATCGACAGTTAAACAGCTCACAAAAGTTTGAGTTTTCTTGGGTCTTGGGTCGTGGGTGTATATATCTCTCTCTGGGTCTCTCCTCTCTTAACTCCAATCACAAACTTTGCAGCCAATTTCTACACTCTTCCTATCTCTCATCCTAACTATATATATCTCGAGAGGTTAGGCGCGGCTTAGCACTATTATATAGTTTAATGTTTCCTTAATTCCGTTTTGTTTTCGTTAAGTTTTGCGCATTTCATATGCATAGTTATCAGTTAAAAAATATATATATCTATGTATCCCTAGGTGTTGCAAAAAAAAAAAAAAAGAAATATGATAATATGATTGTAAAAAGGTTTCTATATATATACACACGTATATATAACTATATTCATAATTGAATCTTCATAGCAAATTAAATGTATTTTCTCAATATAGGCAGTAGAGTTCAAGTTTTTTTTTGTTTTCGGGTGTATATATAAAAAGCGTTTCTCTTTCATCTTCGCGTCGTCCAACAGATGTATATAATCCATATACACATAGTATATAATATATATATACGGGTTATAGCAAGGGGGGGGGGGAGTTGGGGTTCTAAGCAAAAGCATTGAATTGTGTGCATGCAAGATGCATGCAGATACATTTTGGGTTTCTTTTCTCCTCCAAGGATGCGTCTCTAAGAATATAGGACCCAAAAAAAAAAAGCGCATGTTAAAAACATGTCCATGGTTTAAATAGGTAATTTTGTTAATAAACTAGCGAACCAAGGTCGAATTAAATCATCGTGTTCCATGTTGCTTCGTCAAGAAGTTCGGAACTATTTGAAGCCGGCTCATTTCGCATTTTGCCTTTGGGGTACGAAACCAAAAGTTCTACTTTAAGCTATACTAATTTCTATATATATATATAGATATATAGATATATAGATGTTATATAAGTATATATCTCATCGTTCTCGCTCCCAACTTTGTGTGCTCTATCTCCTCTTTGTGGCTCCTTCGTTGTAACTTTTGTCTGTTTTCCGTATCCGTTTTTCTTTTTTTTGTTTTTGTTCTCTCCTTTTGTGTTTTTCCCTTCAGTTTCTTTTTTTTTTTTTTTTGTGTTTCGTTTCTCCGCTAGGTCTGTCATTTCTAACTATTCCTTTCACTTTTCAATGTTTGGTTCTTTGTCCTCATTTTTTGTGTTTTTTAAATGTTTTCCTTTTTGTTTACTTCATGGTTAAGTAACTAATTCAAAAAAATAATTAAGATATTCTACTTCATATGTTATATACAGACCGCTAATTGTTAATTAAATCTAATCCATACGTGTATATTGTAATATATGCAGCGAAAAAAAAACACTTCAAATTGATTTCATAAAACCGCTTTCGTTAACCTTTCCCTACCAAATCAAATCGCGCGGAAAGAAAATCATATATATATCACATTGAAGAAATCAAATTTGTTAAATCACTCGTAAACTCTAACCCCTTGTATGGTATGGTATGGTATGGTAAAAAAACAAAAAAAAAAGCGGAAAAAGCGCAAGCAAATCGTTAAACATAACCTACTAACTGATATTGAAGTTCTCCAGAAAAAAATCATATTTAGGGCTTAATGTCAAGAAAGGATCGAAGCTAAATCAAAGTAAATTGCAAAAAAAAAAAAGTAGGAGGATATACAAATCTTGCATATACATTGGGGGTTATCCTAGCCCTACGCCGCCGCTTTAAGCCGATAGTATGAGACAACACTATCCACTAACCGAGCGCGATTCGTTCAACTCCATTTGGTAACTGGCCAGAGTGTCCTGACGTTGCTTCAGCTGCAGCGACAAAAGCTGGCGCTGCATACTAAGCTCCTTCTCCTCCTGGGTCAGCTGGATGCATAGCTTGGCCGCCTCTCGCAGGATATTTACCTTGGGAGCCCGCTCCTTGTCCCTAATTGTGGGAATCTGTTTCTTTAGAGCCTCAAAGAGGTTCTTGAGTCCAATGCGTCGCTGACGCTCCATATCATTGTGCTGATTGCGCTTCTCGATCGTATCGGCCTCATCAAAGCCCAAAACAAAGTCCTTCCGATGGACACTGCTGTTGGAGCTTGTGCTAGTGGCAATTCCACCACTGCGCCGCTGCCAATTACGATCCATGGCATCCACATCCTGGCCAGACGATATCGGAGATGTATTGCCAGACGAGGTGCCAACCACCTTCTTGCCACGACTCTTTTTGCTCATCATGGAGCTATGCGTCACTTTGTTATTGACTCCCGGCAGATAAACGCTGCTGGAGGAGATCAACAAGCCTGGATCCTTCAGACTGGATCGTTTGCGTCCCTTGTTCGAACTGGAGGTGGTGAAGCTTGACTGCGAACTGGAACTGGAGCTGCTCGAGCTGACATTTGAAGAGTCCACGGATAGCGGCGAGTAGGACGGCGAAGCGGAGGAGCAGTTCTGATACGGTGTGCTCGACGGTGATGGATAACGCGAGTTGGCCACCGATTTCACTGGACTGCTGCTGGCCGGTGTGTACGGCAGATTGAAGTTATTGTAGCGCGGTTTTTGCTTCATGTGATCAATCGAGATCTTATGGGCCATCTGGAACTGTAGGGCGCCCATCAAGTGGCACGAGGGATTTGTGGGTAGCTTCTTGTCCGTATATGAAACGACATCGATTTCCTCATCTGCACAGCGATAGTAAAAAAAAAAAATTTTGTATTTTTGATTAGCAATGCGTTCTTTGTTTTAAATTTCCGGATATCATCGATATCCGAAACATAATGTGTTTTAATAATGTTTATAGTTATGTGGTTATGTATATTGTTATATATTGTGCTGCAGTCTCGGCGTCTTTCTTTATTTTCTTCTTCATTTTCTTGGTTCAATGGTCGCAGCGGAAGCGGTAAATTAGCGAAACGCAGAGGAGTGAAGTACAGCAAAAGCTGCTCTGGGTTGTTGTGCCCCCACATCCCATCCAATCCAATATATCGGGCAGTCCCTCTTCTACAAGCCTCCAGCTTTCTCTGTTGCCATGCGGAATTGTGCGCCATGTGCGGGGTGGGGAAGGGGGAGGTGGAGAAGAAATGAATGGAATGGGGGAGAAAAAAAGCATAGCAGCAAAGCAAAACAAAAAGGCGGAGACAGACCAATGACGTCAACACGAAAGGGCGTCGTCGTCGTCTGTCTGTCGCGACGCCACTTGAAATTGAAATCCGTGCAAATCTATTGCTTCCTGAAGTCTGATACTCCAGATACGAGATATATGCGACTATGAGAGTATGGCAGAGAAACGAAACTATTACCCCCCAAACGTTGACACACTAATCCGCTTTAGCTGTTTTCTTCCTTTTCTTTTCTTTTCTTTTCTTTCATTTCCTTTCCTTTTTGTTGTATTTTTTTTTTTTTTTGTTTGTTTTTCCTACGCCCACCTAAGTCATAATTCTGGCCAAGGGTCATTAAACTTTCGCCAAAGAAAAACATTTGAGGGGCTTTGGCTTTCGCAATGAACAATAATTGCATGAGCATGTTACTTCTCTTCCTTCATCCCTTTTTTTTTTTTTATATAACATATTTTTTTCGATATTGTTTTATGCATTATTGTGTTTTATTTTATCGCCTAAAATTGTGGCCTTCAAATGAATCAAATTTTTAGCGCTTTGAATTCAAGTCAACTGTTTAAACATTTCATTTGTTTAGTAAAACAGGCAACTGTGCAAGCAAACCAAAAGAAATGGCTTTATTCTGCGCTTGGCAACAAGGTAAATGCGAATGAGAGACGCAGGAGGAGGGCGGCAGACGTTGCTGGTAGACTCTGCTGAGCTGACAAGAGCAACAAGTTGCAAGTTGCAAGATCAAGTGCATGTGCATGGGAGACTGGCAAAAAATAAACATTGAATAAAACCCAACTGATGGTAAGTAACCGCAACGAAATCGAAACCTGCAGAAGAAATGCCTGAGTGGGCATGAGTCAGATTCTTTCAGGAGAATCAACCGACCGGCCAAACGAGAAGAAACGAAGGAGCCACAAGCGCAAGTTCTTGACTGGTTTTTTTTCTTCTTTTTTTTTTGCCAACGTCATCGTTTCACTTTGGCTAGACAACCAACAGACCCACCGAGTCTTCTCCCCTCGACAAAATCTTGGAATGCAGCCTCTTCTTCGACGGCCATTTTACGGATTAAAAAATAAATAAAAAAAAAAGCGCAGAGGACAGCAAACTGCGGAATGCCACAGGAATGGGCGCTTAAATGGGGAAATCCGGAGTTAATATTATACGCGTATAAATGAAATTGTAGTATCGAATAAATAAATATGCAGCAAGTGGATTTGACGAATTTTGTCAGGCTTAAATTCTAGTATGTTGCCATGTGTAAGCAAAAAAAAACCAACTCTCGTCTTTCGCTTAAAATCAATTAATATGCAAAGTAACAACTGTCAAGCGAGATTTCCAGCGAAGAGCGCTATTTTAATATCGAAAGGGGAATTTCCAGACGAATGCGACCAAGCCCACCACCGCGCTTTCGATAGACAATGAATGAATGATAAAAAAAAAAAAAAAAAAAAAAAACAAGAAACAAGGGAATAACAAAAAGTGCAAACTTCCCGCACTTGTTTACTATCATCAAATTGCATCTGCATCTGCATCTGCTGGCCCCGTCAAAAGTGCATTCAATTGAGCGCTGCTCTCTCGGTTATAATAACAACAATAAAAATAAAAACTGGGGTTGTGCCGCAAGCTTTTGCCATAGTTTTACTAACGGTTATTCCGCTCGCACAAATCGGATGCTGCTGCTGTTAGCTACCATCGTATAATATATCTCTCCTCTCTCCCTATCTCTCTCTCTCTCTCTCACCGAATTCGAATAAAAAACCAGACAAACTCGTTTACTGCATTAAAATACAAGAAACCGAGTAGTAGTAGTAGAAGAAAAAGAAGAAGCAGACAGACCAAACAAAGCAACTTTTATTTTTTGTATTATTTATTCGCGACGACAGCAGCAACTTTTGTTGCTAAGCGAACGAAGCCAAGATCAAATCGTCACAATAAAGCAAAAGCCGAGAGTAGAGTAGCGTGCAAGAGATTCGAACACGACTATTGGATACCCCTCACCAAAGTTTGCAGACGACTGCAGAAGATAAGATTGTGCGTTTCAGTTTACTAACTAAAAGTGTCATCGATAAATCGATTTAATAGTCCATATCATCACATCACATCACCTCTTCAAAAGAATTCGAGTCAACCCTTTAGCTAGGGTATCGAATTCCGAAGAGGAAGCTGCCGTTGATTACAATTGCAAATAAAATGCACACAAGCCGCCACATGTTGCGCAACTTTTTTGCTGGAAAAAGGGGGAGGGCGGTGGGCTGGGTTTTTCCTGTCCCTGCATTCTACGTACACGATAGGCAATATATATATATATATACGAGTATACACCACACACAAGTATGCATGTGTGTGCAGAGACGCCTTTTGCCCTATAAAATTACCATAGGAACGGGGGTACGGTGAGATGATGCGGACAGACAGACCAAAGAGTAGACCTTAAAAGAGGGAATTATAAAAAATGCGAAATATACAACAAAAAAAAAACGAAAAATGCGGACAAGTGCATCATCAATGCAACAACAGAAATGCAGCAGATGAAAGAAAGAAAGAAGGAAAGAAGATGCTGCTTCACGAACGGGTTAAATACCCCATATCTTTTGGGTCGAGAAATGAAATTCAAATGGAAATGAAAATGGCAAATGATGTAATACAGTCAAGAATGTTTTAAAAAGCCTAAAAAAATAAAAGATATGTGGGCAAATAAAATACAGTGGGATAAACTGGGACCACTTGGAGACAAAAAATTATTCGCTAGAAATTACTCATCATTGATGAGTTAAAACCAATTTATATTCGAGCGATATTATTATTATTTCGAAATGTTTTCTATATTCGTTTGTTGTTCCTTTGATTTGGAGCAACCACTGTGCTGCCGCAAGTCGTAAAATTCGACAATTTCGACTTGGAGACTAACGCCTACCACACCACCCACCCCCACCCCCTCACAACCACCACACGCCCTTGTGAATTTGTTTAATAACAAACATTGTTGTTGCTGCTGCTTTTTAAGCTCCAGGTCTGCGACTTTAATGACACATCATCTCGCGCCAATGAAAACTGCAAAATGCTGGATGGGCAAACGAATGGATGTGTGTTTATACGTGTGCGAATATTAATGAATATCTTGAAGAAAGTTCATTGGGGGGATGAAGAATTTGAACGTTTAGATCATCAGTGAGTAATTTGTACTTTTTCACGCCTGGCATTCTCGTGTTTGTTTTAACGATTAACGATTTCGTGGAAGCCGTGAAAAGAAGAATCGTGAATGTAAACATACACAATACATATACCTAAATATGGTTACTCTTAGTTTTCCCACGCCTCACCACCACCCTATATTCTTTTGCGTTGGCATTTCGCATGAAAATCAAATAAATTGCAACTGCAACAGCAACACATGTTGTACTTTTGGCAAAGGTTAAGAGACGGGAGACAGCGCAACGCTGCTGCAGCAGCAGAAATTGCATCTACAGCGATAACTGCAACAGAAATTGCAGCCGCAGATGCAACATCTGCTGGCAACATGTCGCTCAACCGCAACTTGCCACACCAACGGCCAGCGAAATAGGTCACACACCCGTAACACAGGGGCACACAAGGCAATTTAAACTGTAGTCCTTTAGAAATAATAATAAGCATCTGCTTATCTGATCAAAGCGAATGCTATGCATACTCTTGTTGAACTTTAAAATATTTATCATATAACATTAGCCACCGCTGTGTTATAAACAATTGCGGAAAAACATTGCTTCCGCTGCACTGTAAGATTTTCCCACGCGCATTTCTTGCACTTTTTCTTCCTTTAATATTATATATATTTTTTTTCTTTGCCCCCGTCCATTTGATTTTCTCGGCCTTTCCTTTTTTGTGACGTAGTCAGTGGGAATTTCATCATCGGAGGAGAAGCAGGATGTGAGTCATCAAGTTAAGCCTTTTCCGATGCAAACCTCTGCACACTCTAAACCCCCCCCCTCCACACACACACACACACCTTCCCGCTAAAAGCACGAAAATAATGACAAATGTACGTCGCAATGCGACACATCGAACACGACGATTAGAGCCCAGACCATATTGGATATTAGAAGAAGGTTCGGGGGACGACACAACATCCCTAATGTAATAATGTGACTGGCACATAAATTATGAAAATGCGTCTGGCAACATTTCGGCATGGAGCTTTTGGCAACATTCTTGGGCGTGGATACATCTTCGTTGTACATACAGACGTACATGTGTACACCACAGGAAATCTCTGATGAACGCCAAAAGGGAGGCTCGTTTGTTAAGAAGCAAAAAAAAAAAGATAAATAAATAAAGCTGTGCCAAGTGCGTGTGAGAGCGAGAGGGGCGAAAAAGCTTTGCTCTTTATGGGCTTTTGGTTTTTTTTTTTTATAACGCCGACGTCGCTGCTCTTGCGACCTTGAGCAAACCAATTTATTGCTACACGTGTGCGAATAAAGCAACAACAAGCCAACAACCACGACGCAATTCGTACATCAGAAAGAGATTGCGCTATGTAGAGAGATAAGGACGGGGAGAGAGACGCCTAGCAACAGTCGAAGGAAACTGCCGAAATGTGTACGAAAAAATTTGACAAAAAAAATAGCCCCACAGCCGGAAAAAAAAAAGAACATACGGCCCATTGTTAAGAGTGCCTTTTTGGGCATTTACAACAAAAAGGGTGTCTTGCCAACAATCGACAACTATTTATGTTCTAGTCTTTGGGGTTTTCGTATTATTATTATCCACTACTTTTTCATACAGTTTCTTCTTTCTTCTTGGGCGTTATTTAATTTCATTTAATGTTGTTTACATGTCTCTATACTTTCGATTGTTGTCTTCTTCTAAAAGGCCACAAGAGAGCCCAGAAGAGCTGCTGAGATCGAAAGTGTAAAGCGAAGAGGCCAAAATAGGAAATATTGTTTTAGCCAACATGACTTGGCCATACGTTTTTTTTTTTTTTTTTTTCTGTGCCGCACCCCCACACCACTAATTTTCGGTTTCTACGCACTTTTTTTTCCGGCGAATGGCTGACCTTGGTTCAGTTCATTAACATTTTTCCAAACCCACAAACGCACACACACACACACAGTCGCAAGGTGCGAAATGCCAAAAACCAGCACGCACTGCCAAAGGTAAATACATATACATATTATACGTACACAGCCAGTCATGTATGTGTGTGTGTGTGTGTACGCACTTTTATAGAGGCGCCAACATCATAGGCATGTGGCCTCTAGTCTCTCGCTCACTCCCCCGTGAACCTTATCTATGTGCCGAATTTCGTGCGTTGTTGCCAACCGCCGCTCTCGCTCGCACGTGACGCGCCCCGTCTCGCTCGCTCACGTAAGCTTTTATACTAATTAGAAGACTGCAGCATAGCGATAAAGAAAGCAACCCCCCTCCACAATAAAGGAAAGAAAAGAATTGATATTGATACAAGTGCGTGTGTTCGAAGAGCGCCATCTCCCTCTCGCAAGCCTCACGAGTTTCGCGTGCGAGCAAGAGGGCAAAGATTTGCTAATCTGCGGCACGCACCTGATTTCTTTTTACGTTTCTTCTGCTATTCCCATATCTGCTTCCAACAAGAATCGCGCACGCAAAAAGAATAGAAAGAACTAATCTCGAGCCACTTGTGTCAAGCTTTTAGTTTGCCAAATTAGCAGTGGAAAATTATGATGCGATTTCGTCACCAAACTAAGATGATGATAACGCTTCAGAATTCCATTTTGCCAAACGATCATAAAATACTAGCAATTCTACGTAAATTTGTCTTTCTGATTCTGAGTAATTAAAATTCATACACACGCGTGTGTGGGTTTTCCTCAATTTATGGTAAGCATTTTACATATTGCACATTTTCTTTTTTGACATTTTTTGCGTTCCGTTCGTTGCGGTAGAAGCAAAAGCATAAAACACACAAAAAAAAAAGCACGCAAAACGCAAAAGCAGACAACACCCAAAAAGCAGAGCGCAGAAAAAAGCAAAGCATATAAACCAAAACAAACGTACAAAACAAACTTGTTGTTACTGCAATTTCTCGGTTTAACTGCACTCGGCAAATTGCAAGAGAGAAACTAAAGACAGGCGAGCGAGAGAGAAAAAGCGGGAGCAGAAACACGAGTTAAATGCTTTTGCTCTTGCTCTTGCTGTTGCTCTTGCTTTTTGCTTTATTGGTAAATATTTTATAATCCAAGTTTAATTTATCCCTTGCATTGCCCCACCTCTAGCCCCTTCTTGATTTCCCGCTATTATTTACCATATATTTTTTTTAATGAGCGGCGGCAAAAAGCTTACGCCCACACCGGCTCCATAGCGTAGTAGTAGTAGTAGTTGTAGTTGTAGTAGTCATTGTAGTAGAAAATGCACACGTAGTTGCATGCGCAGTTGTAGTTGTAGCGTAAGACGTAGTAAAAATCAAGATGATTGACGTGACGTAAGCTTGCGAGGGTTGCTCAATGGATAACGATTTGCGCGCCAAAAAGAGAGAAAGAGAGCCAGACATTGAACTCGCCGGCACAAATAAAACAAGTAGGTAGGAGTACTATAAAAATATAGATATGAAAAACACGTATTCTAGCTGGACTTTTTTTTAATGTAGTTTCCCTCTTAAATTATTGAGAAGTACAATATTTTACTTTTTTTTCTGCATTATTAATGGCATAATAAATCTTTTTTTGATGGGCAAGATTTATTCTTGTTTCTAGTCACGGGCAAATATCCCGTATTTTCGGCGCATACACGAGTTGTTAGAGAAAATGCCGCCAAGGAGGTAGGAAAATTTTGGGGCTGTCTGCCACGTGGCCAGTGACCAGACATCCTTGAAATTCGCACAACAACAGCCCGGAAAGGAAAAGCCAAGTAAATTGGGGTGTTGGCCCAAAAGAGAGAAATTGTAGTACATATATATATGTAAATATATATATTATATATGTAGTATATATATATATATGGGTTCTTTTTATTCTGGGCGTAGTTCTGCGCAAGAACATCATCATCATCCCCCGGGTGATAAGTTTTTCGGAAGAGAGAGGATGACGCCATGGAGCAAATAAACACAATGAGCCATGAAAGCCACGCGCCGCGCCAACATTTTCCCCATTGTGGGTGGCAAGTGGGAAAAATCATAAAGGAAAGTCCAGAGCAAGAGCTCAGAGCATTGAGCATACAAGCACATCGCAGCGAAAAGCACAAAAATCAATGGGGGAAATGGAAAACCACCGCAGACAGACGCCGGCGTCGCGTGGGCGGGTTTTTTCTTCTCTTTTTTATTGTTTTTTTTTTTTTGTGCAACGTAACAAGTTTACTACGTTTGCTGTTGACGTAGGCGTTTTCCGCCAATCGATTTTCCGGTTGCCTATGGTATACAGCGTACTTGTGCGTTTGGGCGTTACTCTGCACCCACACGAAACGGAAGTGCGAACACTAGTTGAATGTGCAACACCCAAAGGATGGATGAATGTGCGGGCGGGCGGGGGGTCATGTGGCCGGTTGTAAACTAATCGGCCGCCCCACGACGTTGTAATTAGTATGCCACTTTTGGTAGGCGTTTTAGACTGACTCAGGCGTAAACTAAATTTTAATGCATCCCCAGGGATCTAACTAATCTCTACTGTTTTGCCATGCATCCAACGACCAGACCATTTTGTATTTCTTGTAAGACATTCGGACTTTAAGCTTCCAATATTGATGAAAATGGGGCATATGAAAAGTATATAAATTTGACTCACCGGAATCTGAGGGGGTCTCCAAATTGGGACCATCGTCCACCATATCGTTGCAGCGCGTGTAGCTGTGATCGGTGATGTGCATCATGTGCAGCATGCCGTTGCTGTTGTTCTTCAATTTGTTGTTTTTGTTGTTGCTGTTGTTGTTGTTGGTGGTGATGCTGGCATTGCTGCCGCTTTTGCTAGTGCGATGATGGCGCAGGTCAAAGTTGAGGGGTTCACCGTCATCGGAGTCACTATCAGAGCCGGTCGTCGGCGGAGAATCCACTGTGTTGCGTCCAGTGGCTATATCGATGGCCTGTTGTTGCTCGTCCAGTTGCTGTTGGTTCAACTGCTGTTGGCCACCCGTCGAATTGGAATGCTGGTTGAGCACATCGAGGACATCGTTGATCGGCGGGATGTAACGCACCGGCAACGGATCCTTGCCGGTATTCTGAAGCTCCCTGCTGATTTGCTTAATGTAGTTGACATCGCTATCATTGCCGGTCAGCGAGATATTATTGCTGCCCATCACGCAGGCACGCAAGTCGACGTTATGTCTAAACTCTGAGGCGGCCACCTCGTCGGTAAGACTGTGAGGTGTGTCTGGTCTCTGGTATTTTATGCTATCGCTGCCGCTCAATTCGCCCGATTTGCGGATAATGTCCTGGTTGTTCCGCTTGCGGAGCAAACTTCCGCCGGGCGGTATTAAATGGACCTCGTCCTGGATCTGTGACTTCTTGTCACCGCCGCTCAAACGGAGGCGCTTCTGACAGACCGTGTAGTCCAGATCTGCGAGCTCCTTCTTGATGATCACCGGCATGTTCTCGGCACTGTTGACGACATGCTGTTGATTTGACTGGGTGTTATCTGTCGTCTGCGATCGTTGATACGCGCTGTAGAGATTCGTAGAGCCGGAAACCATCGCCAGGGATACGGCACCGGTTTCGCTGTACGACGAGGCTGCACTGTTTCCGCTCTCTATTCCATTACCGTTACCGCTGGTCAAACAGCTGGACATCGCCGGCCACATGCAGTCGATGTTGCGGATCTCTGGCTTCATATCCTCCTCTAAGTCATAGTCTTGAAATACACTTTCCATGTCCTCGATCTTCTCGAGATCACTCTGAATGGTGGACGACGAAAGGAGTTTGTCCATATCGTACAGATCATTATCCATATCGAATATTGAAATATTTGAAAAAAGTTGGTCGTCCATTATGGAATACGGATCAGAGCGGTAAAGGGCCATTGCGATTATGTTGTCTGGGTTTTTTTTTCTTTCTATATATCTTAAGTTCCTGAGTTATATGCCTGTCTGAAAAATATAGATAAGGCGGAAATCGTTGTAGGTATGATTCTATATTTGAACTTAATTAAATAAATATGTCGGCAACACACTTTTTGAAAACTTCTTCAACATAAGGATTTTTGCAACATTTCAACTATAATGTAAGAGTAACTAAACTCCTAATATTATTATTGTATTAAGTCACGTTCTACTGTGCCAGATTTCACCTATAATGACGTCAGGCGATGTCGAGGGTTCAGCAAATGTTATCAAAAGCAAATTTAGCTTATAGCTTCATTTATACACTATTAACCATTTGAACCCGAAATCGTCAATCTTGGCGCTCTTGACAATAGCAAAAAAAAAAAAAAAATACATATACTAATGAAATAAACAAGGGCATAAAAGGAAAACCAAATATCAAATACCCAATTCCAGTTACTGAAAAATAAACGGTCCTTTTACCGATAAACGCAGACCTGCAAAGCTTACTGTGCTTTTCCCTTTTCGTAGAATCCGTTGCATTCCGGTAAACAAGTACGAGCAAAAACTAACAGTACATGTCTTTCGCAGAATCGAACGCAACCCGGTATATATTGAATTTCAGAATCATAGTAAAATTGGAATATCAACATTTATTAAATTATTATTTAAATCTTTTTAAATTTATTAAGCTAATTTATTTCTTTTTTAATTTATCAAGCTAATTTATTTCTTTTTTAATTTATCAAGCTAATTTATTTCTTTTTTTAATTAATTGATTTATTTCTCCTTTAAAAAGTTTAATACTTTCGTAAAAATTTTGGGACCATTTTATTTAATTACTTTGGAGCCCCAGAGTTCTGGAATTTTCGAACATTACCAACTCGTTTCAACGCCATCAAAGCGTTTTTAATACTTGCCAGCATTAAGAAGAATTTCACAAAACAATAAAGAACTTTGTAGAATTTTGTTTTGCAAAATTCGTCCACTTCCACTTTTCTATTGTCTCACTTTTTGTTCTTAATTTCTTGTAAGCACTTGATTCTTAACATTCCTTCTGAGTTCCTAGAATCCGTTATTTCGTATCGATTTGTGCGGCCATGATCACTGATTTGTCATTGTGTGTGAGAGCACCGTTAAAAGTTAAGCTATTTCACCTTTCCCAGAAATTCTATTTTGAATTCCCCGTAGTGGCGCGATTTTTGAAGTCGTTGCGTTCCGATAAATAATATATATTATATATATATATCTTTGCACTCACCTCGCTGAACATAGTTTCCGTATCCGTCTCTATTTAATTGATTGTAATCCAATTTAGTTAGCTTCCTTTGCTTTCCAGTCGCTTTCGGCTATATCTATTTCTATCCCGTTCCCGTGCCGCCAGCAAGTTGGGCACTTTTTTTTTTGCGTCAAAGAAGGGGAAAGACGGAGAAAAAACACCAAAAAAAGGGACACAAAAAAAAATTCTTCCCGTTTATTTTGCACTAGCTGATTTTTTTTAAAAAATCTTTTTTTAATTCTAGTTTTTCACAAGTTTTTGTTTCTGCTTTGGAGAAGATTTTTTTTTATGTATTTGCGCGGTTTTAAGTCGGCTCTTAGGTTATTTCTGGGATTTAGCACTTTTGTAACTTGGCTGTGACAGTTGTTAGTAGTAGTTGTATATTTTAAAACGTGTTGCTTCAGGTTTTACTACAGAACTATTTATATAGCGTTTGGTTTTTTTTTTTTGTATCGGGCGGAAAACAGGCAAAAATCCAATCCACAAAGCGATTCTCTGAATTACCCGCGGTGAACTGAACACGCGACGCCACAGAAATAGTGCCCGTTTCATGTTGTCTGTGGCTTAAATAAAATTTCTATCGTACCAGACTGCCGCGCTCTCTGCGCTCTCACTGCGCATGCTCACTGCTGCTCTCTTTGCTGGAATTCGCTTTAAGTGGTGAGAATAGGAGCTTCAACAAAAATCTTCTTTGACATTTGGATCACATTTAGATCACATTTGGATTCATCACGATTTGTTAATACTCGAAGGTTTTCAAATAGTACGCAATGCATTTAAAATGATCAATGTTTCTTTGCCTCTCCCGCACACTGGTTCACATAACAGCATCAGTTTGCCGGTATTTTTTTTTTGAGTGAAAGAGAGTGAGATTTTTGAGTGGTGTTTACAATAATTGAGCGCAAACAAAATTGAGACAAATCGCAAATTGCTCCGTAAATAAAAACATAAACAATTAACTTGAACTGGCTCAAAATGTTTTTGTGAAATAAATGCAATACGAAAATGTGTAGTTGACTGGAAATCAAAACAAAATTTTATTCATTTCCTTAATTTACTTACGGTATGTATATTAAAATATAGAAATTAAATTTATAAATATACGCATTTATTTATGTTAATGTTAATCGACATAAAACTACAGGTTTCAATTGCTTTTCTGTGGCATTATTTGGGATTCTTCATTGCCGCATAAATGTTTCCTATTTTTAAATCGATTTATTTTAAGCTCTATTCCTTTTTGCGTAGAAGTTGCGAGAAGTTGTTCATTCCCTCTTGCTTTGGCGCCTTACATTTCTTTCGTATTTCCTTCTTGCCCTTTCCTTTATCTATGCATGCATTTACCGTACTTTTTTTTATGTGCGTGTGTGCCTTTGTCACCTCTTTGTCTGCCACGCAACTTCATTTTCCGTTTTGTCAAGTTGATTGAACTTGTGAACTTTGTAAACAATGCAGAATTCATTTAACAATAATAGAAAAGTTAGGCCGCATGGTAGAAACAAAAGAAGAGCCAAACATTTTGTTAACGAATTAAACGATGCCAAGGAAATGTAAAAAGAAAGGGAAAAGAATAGAAACCAGCCAAAAATATTACAACTTTGGAAAGAAGAAGTTGTGGAAGAAGTAGAAAAGGGTAATAAGGTAAAGGCGGATAGGAAGCAAGGGGACCTTGAATGAAAAATAGAATATAACATGCACAAGCATACGTCTCTACATACATACATACATATGTATGTATGCACATTCCAACAAACTTCTTAATAACTGTTTGTAAAATACAATGTACATAGTATGTGTACTACATACAAATAATGATTTGTGCATGTGTACATATGTTTATCGCACAAATATGTACATATGTACACATATATCAACCTTTAAAAATCGACTTGAAAGGACCTGCATTTTGAATTTTGCCCCTTTTAGAGAGTATTAAATCATCAGGTGGTTCCGACGCAAAGTTCCTCCCGCTTTCTACACCCCGTCGATTTTGTTACGTTTCGCTTTGATTTTCATTTCCACAACTTTTAGTGCACAACATAGCGCTTTTGGCGCGTGCATCTGCCCTCTCTTTCACACGCTTTGTTTTGATTTCGCAACGAGGCGAACCAGCAAAAAAAAAATGCACGCTGCACACTCGCCCAACTACTCTGCAATTTGCACATTTAATTAATTGTTTGTACAAGCGACATATTAAAAAAAAAAAAAAATTGTTTAATTCTTCTGTCAATGGAAATCACAAACAGCCCAATAAAATTCACCTTCCAACATTCCGCTTTAGTATCCATAAGCATACAAACAGCCATTCGTTGGCAAAAAGCGATATGCTCCACTTTTACAGGGTACAACTGCGTCACAGACAAAAAGAAATGGTCCCGCAATTTGCGAGCTTTTGTCCGTCCAAGTTCTCGATTTCAATAAGTAATATTTCTTGTGTTTCGATGTTTGCGCAATTTATGTTTGCGTGTGCTGCTTGTTTTTGTAATAGTATTAAACTATTTTCTGCACTTTTTTTTTGTTTCGCGGGTAAATGGAAAGTGTGCATGGCGAGATAAAACAACTGCGTAAATAACGGCAGCAAGTGGCTGCCGAGTTTCCATATCTAGTTTGTCAAGAATTTGCAAGCTTTCAAAAAATTGGCCGTAAAAATGCAATGCATTGGCAGTAAATCGAATAAACCGGCAGTTATGGGAAACATCGAAAATATAGAAAGAATGGAGCAACTCAGGAAAGTGAAATGTAAGTACATAAATATACATATGTACATACATACATATTAGCATTAGCAGGTTACGTTGTATGCACAACCTTATTGAGTGTATTGATAGTACTAGTACTAGAATGAGGTTCATCCCATTCGCAGGCGCATTTGACTCGGCATTTAACGGTCTACACGTGCAGCAACAATGTAACTTTGACGCCAGCGTCGACAGGTGTACCCGGCGTAATTGTTTTGCGATAATGCCGGGGCCTTGCAGTTGCAGTTATGCTCACCGTAGGCCAGAAACGATCGCCTTCCATTGATAAGGCGAATAATCGTAAATTGCATTGCGCACTAGTCTTTCTTTTGCAACAATGTCGCTATCTTCGACTTCTTATTTTTTTTCACGTTACCCATGTATTGGTATTTTACTACAAAAACGTAAAAATACGTTCAAATCTAAGGCGACGAAAAATCACACCCTCTCTTTAAGTGTTATTTCGAATTGTAGGTACTTTTATTATAATACGCAATAAGGAAAGTTTTACAGGTATTTTGATTGTATGGATGGATTCATGTCATTACATAAATACTAAAAATATTCATTCAAATATTCATAGAAACTCAACGTTTGCAAGGTGTACCGTACATGCGTGTATATGTATATGTGTATATATGTACGTACAATTGTATGTTATTTGTCATTCCCTTTTTGGCGCCATCCATCTATTTAGACGCCAATCGTATTAGAAGATAACGCATAAGCAAACCTTCAATTATAATTTATTTGAGGAGGTCAAGAACTCGAGTATTTTAGCACAAATAGCTAGCACAGTCGAAGTATAGAATATGTATGTGTAAGTATTTATTCCATTTTTAAATGCTAATGTTAAATGTTAAATAAGTACATAGGTTCATAAAGTATGTATCATTTAGTTAATATGTGTCAGGTTTTGTAGTCCATTTGCTCTCAACTTAAATGAAAATTATTCTGTACAAATATGGTCGACATGCCATTCGTCGACTCTTCCGCTTTAATTTACACATTTTTTTCTTACAAATTATTTCGTTGTCTTCTTCGTCTTTATCTTCGCTCTCGATTTTTTTTGCCGTTTTGCATGTGCACTTCCAAATATACGCCTAGAATGTAAGTGTGAAGACAGACATAAGATGTTGGAAGGTGAATAGAAAGGGCGAAAACGGCAGCTGCAAAAACAACAAAAAGCTTCGTCACGAAAGAAAAAGGACGAAGAAAGAAGACGCCGGTACAGTTGCGCTCACACACACACACACACACACTCACATGCTCACACAACAAATTCGCCAAGAGCGTAAATGGCAAAACAAAAGTGCAGCGTGGCGATTTTATAACGGCACACTAGATTGAAAAAAATCAAAACAATGCAAAAGCAAAAGCCTCATATACAGTGTATCACAGAACGAAATGAGTGAGTTTTTTTTAAGTTTCCCCTCTTTTTGTTGCAGAAACACTGTGGCCAAGCAAACTCAAATGTTGCCGAAACACTGTTGACAAGAAATGTTGACGAGCAAAAGGTAAGAAAGATTTCATATGAATGTTGTAAAATAGTATGTTAAAATAATGGAGAATTTCAAGATATATTAAGGTATATAGGGAGTTTTGAGATGTACTCAGTTTTTAATTTTCGTCGAATTTTTAAGAACTAATGTGTAATGTTGATTCTCGATGTCGGCTACAATCTACATGACATGAATAATATAGCGTACATTTTTTATTTTATTTTGTATTGTTTCGAAGGCATTTGCCTGTATCACAATGCCTCCCCAGGCACCCTTTTAATGCATCCCCAATGCCCACCCACCTTTCGCTTTCACTTTCACTTTCACCATCGCTTCGTCCCCATTTCCATCCCCAAACACATATTAAGTTTTGCACAGTGAACAACAACAGCACGGAATTATTTTAATCGAATCAAAAGTAACATATTGTTAACAACACTCAAATATTTATGATGATTTTCATAAATATCACGTAATAATATTTTGAAAGATGCTAGAAAACAAAGTTAAAGGTGCTTTGTCTTTCATTTCTTCCGTCTTAAGTTACAGAGCGATTAAAAAATAAAAATAAAGATATTAAATAGTACATGGATTACACAATTATGTATGTATGTACATACATATGTGCATAGGTTTTTATTTTAGTGTCTGCGGATGTATTCATACCAAAACATCCTTCCATCCTTAGCGCTTATTTATTTTTGGTTTTTCCTTGCCATTTGCTGCCGTCGTCTGCGTATTTGGCACAAATTTCCACACGGCTGGGTGGGCGTGGCGCATTGGGCGGTTGGGCGTAGGGTGAATTCGGGGGCGTGGCGGTACTGTCTGCGACCTTCAAAACGATAATGAAACCCGGGCGAAAAGCAAAACAAACTTGTCAGACGAGCAGAAGGACATTCAACCGCAAGTGTGTAAAAGTGTGAGGTGTGGTGGGTCGAGAAAATAGGGTCGGCCTTAGGGGCGGCAAAAGTGGGCGGGGGAAGAGGGCGTAGAGTAGGGCCAGACAGACACTTCCACATCCCCCACCCCCTGCCCCCATCCACCAGCATCGTTATCCTCTGCTTCTACACGTCCTGCGCAATCAAGAAAACCTCCAAAGGATTCTGCGATTTCAGACAGGCATCCTGCTCGCTCCACTCGGACGCCGGCTGTCCCTTTTCCTTGGTTTTTCTTTTTTTTTTTTATCCTTTGCAGGGCTGCAAGGTCACGGCAGGTTCAAGGTCATTCCGTGGGCCAGGTTAATGTGCGTCTGAGTCGGGAATTCGTCGGTATTGGCATCGCAATTGGAAATGGAAAACGAAAATGGTCCGCAAAAAAGGAAGTGGCTGGGGCGCAAAATTTATGGCGAAATTCGTTTTCCATAGATATTAGGAAATACATATATAGATATTAGGAAAGAAAATGCATCTATACTATTGTATTTGGATCACTATTATTCACTTTCGAAGTGAATCGCAGTTTTCAATTTATGTTTAAAAATGCTATTCTTGCATTAAATTATCTTCATTTATTTGCTGTCTCTGTGAAAAAAATGTATCCATCTCATTGTTGTTAATCAATCGATTCATAAATTAATTAACTAACTCGATTTGGGGGATCCTTTCACGGAGTATCCTATTTTTTTTCGCTGATTAATTTTGAAGCTTCACGGATGGAATTCGTTAGGGAAAATACCAAATTTCCCCATTCCCTGGACGGACACTCGTGCACTTGTTGTGATCTCTGGGGAAAAGTGCCCGAAAAGTGGTGCACACACAAGTGGCACAGGGCACAAAATAAAGAGAAAAAGGACCCACTCGACAGGGGAAACTTGAGGAGTTCCAAATTGAAGCCACGGGGGAAAACAATCAACACCAAAAAAACAAAAGAAAAAATATTTCTAAGAACCAAATGCGTTCGGTTCGACTAAGGGATACCTTTTAAAATCATTTCAGCTAGAATTAATCTAGAAAAAAAATAATTAAGAACACCAAAACAGCCTGATCTTCGTGCAAATTGTTGTAGTTCTGTTGGAAGTTGGTAATAATTTCAATTGAAAACTCGAGTTTTTAACTATATTCACCCCTAAGCCCAACTACGTATGTATATATTTTCGAAATACCCCTGGAATGGAATAGAAAAAAGACCCCAGGGAAGAAGGAAATTGAACTGGCTATACCTGCTACTCCCATACTCCTATACCGATACTTAGATACTTAGATACTTCTCCACTTCAGACCCCCGACGTCTCGTCAATGTTGCACTTGAGGTTATCGTCGGGGAAAATCGTTAAACACACGCACGATAAGCGGGAAAATCCAGCTCTTCGGCTTTCCAAAACTAATATTTCCACGTCTGGGTGCCGAGATAATATTCTTGTTTATTTTCGGATAACAGAATTTTCTTGCGCTTTTCATTTCTGTATTTTTTTTCGTTTGCTCTCTGTCACTCACGTCTGTCACTTGGCATCTGGGCGTCTCTTTCTTTCGCCGTTCTGCCGTCTCTTTCTGATCGCCAAGAGCATGACCTTTAGCGCTGGCGACCAACAAAAATACATACATGCATATGTATATCAGCAAACTTCCCAAGACAGCACTAAACAAATAGCACTGAGATAAAGTCGGCAAACTTTAAAACGAATTGAAAGAATATTGAATCGATGACATTGCGATCTTTCGGTAATTCTAAGATGTTTTTCAAAAAATGCATGTATGCAATTGTTAATACAAAATGTCATATGTATATTTCAATGGAATATCGCTAAAATTTCGAAAAACTTTAGTGTTTTTTTTTTTGCTCTGTTCTTTAAACTATGAAGCTACACATGCCGATAGAGTTGGAGATGCAAAGATAGATGGACTATTTTTGTTCAGCCTTAGACGGGATTTTCTGGCCACCGAAAAAAAGTTTGGGGCTATGTTAATTTTAGACCAACTGGGGTCGCTTTTCTAAATACAACTCGCTGAGTTTGCTTGCGTTTGAAAAGAAAGTTGAGGGAGATATTTAAGTCAATCGACTAAATGTCAGGGTAAAAATCACGCCAAGGATGATGATTTTTTTTCCACCATGAGTTCAATATTTATGTAGCTGATGGGAATAGAAAATGTGTGCTTAGATTTTAATTTGATTATTTTTGAAATGGTGTACTTGAAATATCCTTTGATTCCGTTTCGTAATTAGGATTTTTTTTTTGTATCTCAAATGATTAGTTAACTGCAGTCGTAAGAGGCTTTGCTGTGATTTCCCCGTTTTAATCAGTTGCTAATTAAGTTTCCCCTTTTCTCTTGAAATCTAGCAAAAAATGCTATCCGTATCTAGAAACGTGCGTATATATAAGTTATACATTTAGTTGGCAGCACAATATCTATATCTGCCCCAATGAAATCTTATCAATTGTCAAAGTCTTAAGTGTCGTAGTATAATTCAAACTAAACTAAACTAATTTACTATCACTTTTTCGTTTTTCTAAAATATTTTCTTCGTCTTCGTTTTTTGCCGTTTTGAAGGCCTTTAAGTTTGGTTGCTATAACAGCACTATAGGTAAATTTAGTATATATGTACATACATATATTTATAGTTATATATAGTTTGGTTATCAATCAAGGTCCGTATCGCGCGATTTCGCAAAAGAAATAAATGCCGCCATAATCTTTTAGCATACGCGTTTTTTTTTCTTTTTTCGTTGGCATTTCAAACATTTTTGCTCCTCACGCATTTTTTTTGTTCGCACTTTTCCACGCACAGCTTTTTGGTTTTATTAATAATGTCGGACCATAAAAAAAAAACGCCTAACAAAGAAGCAGCAATAAATTTTGGCCAACGCAAAGCAAGGTCAGAAAGATCCACTATATGTTTCTTCATGTGGGTTTTTAGTTAGTCACAATCAAGGAGGGGCTGTTATCAGCTTCTAACTGCCAACTTAGCCGATCTTAAGTTAATAAAGATATGCACAGAAATTTACTAGATGATGATGGACTAAGGAAGTAGATTAAGATGGTCCCATAAAATATGCCAAAAAGGTGAGCTAAGTGTACGCAGAAATCTTGAAATGTAAAAGGATGTATACATATAAATAAGACAGCCTCGCAAGGGTTAAATCATCCCGATTTCATTTATTTTGCTGATAAAAGACAAAATTCGAGAACGCAAATTTTAAAACAGATAAAAGACCAAAACGAAACTGTTCGAAAAAGGGAATTTCGGACATGAAGAAAGATGAAAAAGAAGTTGAGTGCAAGAAAAAAAACACACACACACACACCAAAAAACGAAGCGTGCAAAAAAAACGCTAATAAAAAAAAGACGACGTTTAGAAGTTAATTAAGCAAATTGGAAGAACAAAGGCCACAAAGGGAGAGGGGCTAACCACTCAATACGAGGCGAAAGATTAATGGACAAATCGAACCGAAAGCCCCGAAAATCGAAATTAAGTTTCTACATAATGAACAAAATGAACAAGAGGCCATGGGAAATCGCGAAAGTCTCAAAAACGAACGTTGAGCAACACTAGATCATTGGAAAATATGTGCTATGAATCATTTTTTGCAATAATTAAAATCACAAAAATTGTATAAATTTTTTTTATTCCATATTTTTATTTGAATAAGTCCTTAATGTTTGTGTAATACATTAAGTCATTGCACTTGTTACCTAATATATGCAATGATTTATTTGTTTAGATACTAACTTCTTTAAAAAAATTGAAGATATAGAATAATGGAAGTCAGTGGGCTTAGAAAGAGTTTTGAAAGCTTACGAATCGAAAAGCAAAACAAAAAAGTCCAGCAGAAGAAACACAAACGCTTTGTGCTAAGAAAAGTGAGAAAAAAAATAACAAAAAAAAAAATAATCAAACAATAAAAAACCCGAATGTTGCGAATGTGGAGGGTAAAAGAAAGAATGCCAAATAAATTAAAATATTACATCGCTGACCCTGAACCTCGTTTTTTTCGTATTGTTTTTTTGTGGCATTTGTTGTTGTGCTAACGTATGTATGTATGTATGTATGTATGTATGTATGTATGTTTCAAACGGTGGGCCGAAACCTTTTTTTCGCGTTTTTTAATACTTCATTATTGTGTATGTACTTGAATTTGAATAGCGGAAACAACCGTTTTATATAATCTCTGAAATTTTCGAAGAATTCAGATAAAAGCCAAGCTTGACTTTTTTGATATCAAGAGTACAAATAATATAGTAACTCATTAAAAAAAAGATTTAATTTATACATGGTTACCATATAACAAGTATTGCTGCTGGTTTCTTATAAAAAATAAAAAATAATAATAACCACTGGCAATACAGAATGAAGGATATTTTTTCGAATTATATTAAGCCACTTTTATCGAGTACAAACTGTAGATCAACCACAGTGTTCGCAGCTCACACATTCCATGATATTGCCACAAAAATGTATTATATTTCTTAATATTAAGCCAATCCAATCTATATTCAAAGCGGCAGTTGATCAATTGAGTGTGGAGCGTGGCCCACTGGTCCATTCCGGTTCGCAGCCCTTTAGAACGTACACAGTAAGAAAAAATGTGCAATAATTGGCAAAGTGCAAAATTAAGGAAAAATATGCTCAATTTAATGATGAAATCGATGATAACTTTGAAGCGAACATACATACATTGTTTTATTGAGATCGCAGTGGCAAATGTCTGTGCTTTTTTTTCCTGTGTAAGAACTGGCAATCGATGGCGCATGACCAGTGTATGGAAATGTCCAAACAATCAAAGCGATCCGCAACCAGTCCGGATCGCCAGCACCTGCCCAGAGTAATAGCACCACTGAAACCACTGGAACCACTGGAACCACCGAAAAAAAAAAAAACCCACCCAACTCACCGCTCTTCCGGGTTTGATCGCTGGATTGCGGCTCGTGACACGTGACAAAAAAAAAAAAAGATTGTAGCCAATTGCCTAATTTGATTAGAGAGGATCGTATCGAATATAATTCGAAAGTGAGATGGTACAAGATGTATTATTGCATTCATTGCACTTTAAAACTAAGTTTACTAAGAATATTTTAGCGGGCTATGAAATAATGGCATTCATTGTAAGAGATTTACAGTATCTTTACTATTAAAATTGGATCTCGCAAAAAAAAAGGGGGTAACCAGTGTTCGTATACCCCTTTTTTTTTTGTTTGTTGCCAGTGAGAACGATGTTTTCCGTCGTTTTGTTTCCATTTTATCTAACTTGCTGTAGCAACAAGAAACTCAAAACAGAAAAAACAAAAAACACGAGCAAAATAACAAAACGAAATTAAACTCTGCGGTTGAGTTTCTATTTTCCCACGCGCCCAGAAGGCGAAGGAATATGGGAAAGCAGAGAGGGCAAGATAGGCGATGGTGGGTTTAGCATTTGCTGGCTTTTTATCACATTTGTGTTTTGTCAGCTTTTCCACGCACACTGGTGTCCGATTAACTTTTAAGAAGTTTCACGCACTTTGCCCCACAGCCTTGACACGCATGACGAATCGGCTACAGATAACGATTTCTATTGGGGATAAATGTACATAGGTACATACATACATATGTATGTATGTATGTGCAGGAATCCAAAGATCCAACCACTTTGCTTTATGTTGCCAAATACCAAAGCCAAGTAACTGACATTTTGCACAAGCACAAGTGCCTCAATCTATTGCGTTGCATTGTTTACTTAACAACACTGTTTTCATTCGCTAATAAGACAGCAAGCCAAAAACAAAATTTGGCGCGTGGAAACAAAATTGTAAGACCTTCCGCTTTGTTCAATAAAAATATTAAGAAATAAACAAAAATTGGTGAAAACGAAAACTCACAAAGTCAGACATTCCGGGCTTCTCAAATTCACTTCTTGAGAACGAAGTTCCTACTCTAGAAAATCGTTTTTTAATGGAAATTTAAAACGCATCGTTTTTTTTTCCGCTGGTTTCAAGTGCAAAGCTATATGAACATAAATATATGCTGATAGATCAAATCGAAAGGGGTGAACAGGGGGCGGTTAGCAAAGCACCACTTGAAATAATTGCGAATAGGAAGCAACGTAAAGAATTTACGATTTTTCAATTGCAAAAATATTTTCAAAAGAATTTTAAAGAATAAATAATCATAATTTTTATTATCATGTTTTTTTTTTTCTATTTTACATATTTTTTTTTGTAAGCTGTGGGAAATACATAAAAAATATTCTTGGTTGCAACGAATTCGAAATATTTGATTTGCAATTTTCTTTGATTATACAATTTTCATTCAATTTCGTCTCGAAAACTTTTGTAAATCGTCCAAAATATTTTTGTCATCACCTTTCGAAATATAAAATTACAAGAGGTTTAGGCATTCTCGATTAATAAATGACAAACAATATTATTATTGTTATTGAATTACAGGGCTCATTGTGTTTTTCAATAATCAATAATTTCCATTTCTCAAGCGATGTGAAAAATTGAATTTCGCTGTGTTTGTGCATTTTTCTGCGTTTTTCTGCATTTTTTTTCTTTCGCTTTATTGAACGGAAAAAAGTGTCAGCTAAAGTTGGCCAAAAAGCAAGGGACCAAAGTGTACTAAATTGCGCCGTAGACACAACAACCACTCGAAATAAAATAAGATAAAAAAAAACGAAATAAAATAAAATAAAATAAAGAAAATGCTTCGAAGGCCGATTCTGCAGGAAATGTCACCTTATACGACACGAGAAAAAATATTCGTTGACACGGCAGAATAAGTTGAACATTTCTGTCATGGATTTGAATTCAACATCTACGCAGTTGCTTCAGAGTTCAAGTCAATAAAAAAAAGGCAAATGGCATGGCATATATAATATGTATGCTTATACATAATTCAGAGATATATCTGAGGAACTTGTTTCCATGTTTGTGGAAAATTTTCCATCGGTGATTGTTTTTAAATACACCAAAATTAAGACAAGATGGTCAATAAAAAAAAAAACAGTACACAGTTAAATGAATTGCTCGAAAATACAACGTTTTTTTCCTGTCTTGGCTTCAGCGGAAAATCGAAAACTAATTTCGTAGTATACATATTATTCTGAATTCTGAAATATTAAAATGTATAATAAATGTCGATGATTTTTTTTTTTTTTTAATAACAATACGTTTTATTGGAAATTATGTACCTGTTGCTATGAGTATTCTCGAGATACTAAAATATATCCGATTGAAACTTGTTCAGACGTTAAATTTTCCATACAATAAAATAAAATAAATACATAAAACATACAAATAAAAGTGAACGCAAACGCAAATTAATGACACGTGTTGGTGATAAGCAAAGAAATATACAAAAAAAAAAAAAAAAAAATGAGAAACATAAAACAAAAATACAATTGAAAATGTGTTGTTGATCCCTTTCCCACCGCCCCCTTTTCACCACCCAGCCAACGCCCTTCACAAAATCCAACGAACTACAGTATGCTGAGTTTTTAAGCAGAATGTCAAAGATAAAGAAATTAGCATGAAATAATAAATTTATCTCGAGTGTGTGGTGTATCCAACTGTAGCCAGAATTAGAAAATAAAATGAAATTATTACAAAGCCGAAAAAGTCGTGAAAACTTTTTGTTATACTCGCCTACCTGTTGTTGTTGTTGTTGTTGTTGTTGTTATTTTTAGTGTGTTTCTATTTGCTCTGCTGTTTGTTGTTGTTATTGTTGTTGTTCCTACATTTCGTCTACAGTTTCGTTTTTATAAGTACGATACGCTACACGGAAAAGGCGAGTCTTTTATGATTCTTCAGGGTGTGTATGCAAAGTAAGGCGAGTGCTCCATCTTTACAAACAATAAAAAGTAATTAAACAAAAATTGTGTAATACATTTAGAAGCTTGGGAATATGTTAATCATGGTTTGTGAATTTTAAAAGAGCATTTATCTATCAAGCATCTAAACTGAAATCATAAATAATATGCATAGCCAACACTAGTTGGTAATAATATGTGCAACTAAAGTCGTTAACAGCACTGCATTTTATCTAATTCGCATTTGAATTTTTCGATTTCCAAATGTTTGTATGCGATTTTTTCAGTCGGCTATGCCGCTCGTTGATACAAATATATGTAGATAGTCAGTGAATGTTTCACTTTGGCGTAGTTTTTTCCGCCTCTGTTTAGTTTTGGCTCTTGACGACGAGTTTTCGGCGTTTAGATCATTGGCCTACCTATCTGCCCCCCCCCCCCTCCCACGGGCAACAGCCCCCTCAAATGTGTTTCACATGCGCCTATGTCTGCGAACTGGAAAGTCTTTAAAACTAATTTGCGAGCAAACATTATGGATTTTGGCAGGCCCAAAGGCACAACAATAATAATAATAGAAATACTTGAAAGGGAAGCAAGAAATTTGCGGTCGAATGTTAATTGCCGATAAATGTTTGGAAGTCGAATGAAATCGAAGTAAAATGAACTATGTTGCTAAATTGATGTTACAACTCTATAGGCAGACGTTTCGTGTGGCCAGTAAAAAAAAGGGGTTAAAGTACTTTAAATTTCAGTTTGCCGACATCACACATTTTCTCGCTGTGTTCGAAAAAACATATTTATTCGGTGACATTTTGGCATCAAATCAAAAATTCGTACATAAACTATTTTTGAGGCGACAGTTTCCCCAAAAAGGAGCATGAGAAGGGGAAGGGGGGAAGGGGCGAGGGGCTGAGGTTGAGTCGGCGGCCGCGACTAAAACGTTTTGTTTTGGATTTATGTGATTTTGATGGAATCACTTGCAGACAACGGCGACAGTGTCCAAAAATAAGTGTAACCAGGAAGCCAGGCGAAGCAGCGGCGAACGCTGCCTTGGTCACATTGATCAACTTTAGAAACACCCTGAAATTAAATGACTTCGTATGTTAAATCGATAAACTATTTCAATATATTTTGCATTCGTTTGTCTTCGAACATTCGTCTAACATCCAAATCGTTTCCTCAGATGTTGTTATGTGCCCGAAAAAAAAGAGGCATACCCCAAACCATTTTCCATCGAGGGAAATTTCGAGCGAATGGATAGAATAAATAGTCGAGCATACGAGTTTTCCATGTTAGATACTTAGCACGGGCTAAAAATCATTTTGAACAATAGATAAATGTCATGCAGCTGGCTTCGGTTTGCTTTTTGGCTATATGCCTCTAATTCGACTATTCTAAATATACGCTAAAAAAACGATGAGGGCCGACAATGGAACTGACCACCTAATTTGGTGCGAACCAACCGAAAATAAACAAGAAGATCCGTGTAACTAACTCCTATGGGGATTAGGGGACATGGACCATATTCTCAAAGTGCAAACATTGGGGGCACTTGGCATTTGCTCTTATCATTATCGTATAACTATTACCTACCTATGTATGTATTGTATGTAGGTAATATGTAGCCTATATGGATGCCGATTATGATGGTCTCGTGCGCTTCATAAAAAAACTGTGCCACTGTCAACATTTGCATATCACTTTCGTTTCGGTTGTTGATACTGGTAATATGTTAGGAGCAAACACTGTTTGCGAGAAAAGAAACATTGCAATCATATGTATTTCATAACGTTAAGCCATCAAAAGCAAATCAATTCATATACAAAATGATAGATCTTTGAAAGTATTTCATAAAATATTCATTAAGATATTCACTTCATTCGATATTCGATACTAACTATATAAACTTGATCTGTGTGTGAATGAGTTAGCCGTTGGCTCTCTTTTCGGATTTCAAAACCGTTTTTCGTATCTTTCGGGTAAATGGTAAATCTTGGGTCAGAAATTATCATGATGATCAAATAGCTCCTTGCCCCTCGTCTCCTTTTCGTGTGCATTATCATTATCATTATCATGATGATCGTTTGTCGTCGTCTTAGGTTTTTTCGTTTCATTTGACAGACGTGAGAATTTTGTGAGCAAAGAAAACGGACAAATATACAAACACACAATGATAACAGAGCATATCTGGGCACACACACACACACACACACACACTTGCGCAGTGGAAAATGTTTCAGTATCGCCCAGATACATATACTTATATCTGTGTACCGTGCAAACATATCGCCCAAAATGTACAATTCGCTGAACTTCATTTCAAAAAAAAAAGAAAAAAAAAATTTTTTTAAAAATATTGTATAATTTGAATTTTTTGGATAAGAGATCTTTTTTGTGCTTGTTCTAAATCAAATATTAAGACTCTGCTCAAAACAGCTGATATAAGAAAAAAATCGCTTCGTTGGGAATTCCGACCTGCAGTTAAGACAAAAAGCGCGTTATCTCATAGATACAACCGTGTCTCTCACACATATCAAATGTGGCTACACACAAACACTAAATACTCACTCGCTGCTCTAATTTCTTGATTACACTCGACCAGAGGCTGCACTGGGCCAAAAACGGCATTTGTCCAAGGGATTAGCATTCCAAATGGATGGCAAACATGGTGCAATGCTACACTTGAAGAAATTTTCGATTGAATGTGTCATTCAAAATACATTTGAAAACTGTGCATGCATATTTGCTAAATTTCGTGTGCAAGACATATGACACATTTTTTTTTTATTTTTTTTTGTTATGTACATACATATGTACATATACATTACCTATCTATCGCCTCCCTTCGCCTCTTTTAACCTGTCTATCTATCGGTGTCTACGGGCTTCGTGGTGATGACAATCGTGATGATGATTACACAAGTGCGATGACAACCAAACGTAAGGGCATCAAAGAAAATGCAAACACTGAATTGTGTGTAAACAGAAATTGATAAAGGAAAAAAAAAAAAAACAAAAAAAAAAAAAAACAGGTAACGCAGATAGAAGAAATAAAACTCTGCTGGATGAAGTGGTGCGTGGAGGAGCTCAATGGAGTAGAAACACACCAGACACACAGTGGATTCTTCTAGTTAAATTCATTAAATATTAGCTCGATAAACTCCATGGCTGCGTCAGCGAATCGTAAAACACTAAACACCCAGAAAAATGTTGCGATGAAAAGGAAGGCGGAGTAATCAAACACATTGAGACAGTTTTTCCAACAGTAAGTTCTCGATATAGGGAATGGTAAATTAAACTTTCAAAAAAATCATAATGGAATCGGAAGTGGCACACACGCTATATCCTGGCCACAAAGACACTCTTCTTACATTGACTGCTCTTCAATTGAAAATAATCGGGTTAGTTGATATATATATATATTATGCTTAACAAGTGGGAAAAACTCTTTCCACTCACTAGTTTTAAATTTTTTTATGATTGATTTGTGCGCGCTATTAAGATTCCATATCGATATCAATGGCGACGCGAGTCTTAAGAGTCAAAAGCCCACCGCCATAAAACAAAACTCGCTGGAGGGGGGGTTCTATATGTATGTGTATGTATATGTATATGTATATGTATGTGTGTACATAACATAACGTATAGCGCAACAGGTGCGTATCAGGTTGCTAGGCCTATGCGCCACGCCCCCCCCCCCACATCGCCGCCCTCAGCCCGCCACGAAAGTCCAATTCGAATCGGGTTTTTGGGCTGATTTATTTTTTGTTTCATTCGGCTGGATAGTATTGATAAATTAGGTTTAAAGCCCTTTCGCTTTACGCTTTGCGAGTTGCGTGTTAGTTTTTGGTTTCTAGTGTTTATATAAGGTTAAAATACAAAAAATAGCTAATTTTGGCAAATGTTTTTAATAGTAGTAGTAGTATTTCCCAGTTGGCAGATCATAGAACATAGTATGTCTCCATCAAACATTTATTGTAATACATTTATATATTATTGGATTAAACATTATATAAGTTGCTATATATACTAATAAGTGAGCAATTTCGCTTGCTAACCCGTGATTTATTTAAATTTGATGGAATTTCACCCCCCCCCCCACCGGGTTTTCGTTTGGAAAATTTTCCCAAACGATAGAGGAAAATGGGTTGTAACTACACTTAGCGGTAATTAGTGACGAAAGTTGGACGCACAAGTTGCGGCCACTTGCGATTGGGGGCCTCGAGTGCGTGAGTGACTGGCTACTTATGCCCATTGGATCCAGAACTCGGTACTCAACCCCCGCCACCCCCCATCCCCCCATCACCCCCTTCCACAGGGTTGAGCTCTCCACTCTCTAATCTAATCGTGCAATTCCGCTGACCTCGCCTCGGTTTAAACTATCGTTCAGAATGTAATAAAAATCATAAAAAATTAAAAGTACCCACACAGATAGTACATATGTATGTATGTGCATAGTACATATATACACAGTTTTATTTCCATTTATTTTTTTTTCTTCTAAAATTTCTAGTTTCTAATTTCTAGTTTCGGATGGAATTGAATTCATTGAACTGGCCGTCGGCCCCTTGAGCCCAGCCGAGATAACCGTAGTTATAGTAGTAGTTGTAAGGCAAAGCATTTCTTGATTAATTTTACGACTCGGCATGTCAAATGTCAAGGCATACTTACTATATGTAGTGCTTAAGCGAGAGGGAATCATATTAGAAGGGGGGAGGGGGGGTGGAGTTCTTTACGATCGAAAGTAATAGTAATCGATTGCAATTATGCTTAGGATTAGCATTAATCCACTTGATATCTAACTACGCAACGATATGCTTGTTCACAGAACATAACACTTGCGATCTTGCTGTGAATCAGAATCACTGGCCAAAAAAATACATATGTATAATAATAATATGATAAGATAATATGATAATAATATATAATATGAACCATATGAAATTCAAACATTCACTTCATTTGTTTCAGAATGAAGTCGGCATCATTCACTTCGTTCATTTCAGCACATTTCAGCACATTTGACGGTTAGTTTATAGATTGCATATGCATATTAAAATATAAATATATAAAATTTAAATGCATTTAAATGATTTCATTTCGATACAGTCCAGTTTAGCACGCGCAAAGGCAACCGAGCTAAGACGAAATAGTGGAATACCAGAAATGTCGAGAAAATTCCAAATTGCTAAACGACACTAATCTAAGTTTTATTTAAATGACTAAACGAAAAACCGGAGACGGTGAATGGTTACCTGTTGCCAAGAAGTCAGCCTATACAGGTGGAAATGCACTGGCAGAAAAGGGTTTAGGCAAAAATTAAAAAATAATAATTAATTAAAAATTATAAAAAAAAGAGAGCTAGCCACAATGATTGTGTGTTGCACGTATTTCTAATTTTCTAATAACTTATTTGCATTCCATTTCATTTTGTTCACCACCACCACTTCTTTTTCGCCAGTGTACCGCTCGGTTCTTTGCATCTATTAGCGGCCACTTTTCCCTCGACATTATTTCTTTTTCCATATCTCGCATCCATTGTTGGCTGCTCCTCGCTTACCTGTTCCAGATCCCAAAATCTGGTGTTCAAACAGAATTTAGCCGACAATTAATACGAGGCTTTTGGGGTTCGTTAGTTTATTTACTTTTTTGTCTCTTTTGGTTTTTTTTTTTTTTTGTTTTTTATTATTATTTTTATTTTTATTTCTATTTCGTTTTTTTTTTTTTGTTTTTCGTTATGAGCGTTATGCTTATGAGCGTAGCGTTGAAGATGCTCAGATACAAATATCGTGTTTCTAGTGGCTGTTGTATAAATTTTTAATGAATGAGTTAATTCCCCATTTCGTAGAACTGCCAATAATAATATTTAGTAGCCGCCCTAGAGCATTGAACCTACCTACCCGGTTCTCACCTGTTAATTGCTTGTGTGTACCAAATGGAAAAAGAAATACGGAATACGTATTAAGTAAATGATATTATAGTGGCATTCGTGTCCTCTCTTCGTAAACTCGGCCGTAAATGTCATGCGAATTGTAAACAAAATGTTTATATATCCATATCCGCAAACAAGCCCGCATAGATAGATATAGAGATACAATATATTGTAGTTGGCCTAAGGTAACCGAATTTTCCGTTTTCAAATTTTCCACGGCTGCACATGTAAATATTTACAGTGGCAGCTGATAGGCTGAAATGCATTTCTCAAAATCATTTTGGGGATCGTGCAAGTTTGGTGTTTATTTGTGATTATCTTAAGAAAATAACTTTCAAATGTTTCAACTGCTGCTATCTGTATTTACGAAGATGTTTTTCAAATTAACGTCTCCGATTGACAGGGATTTTGATTAGAAATGATTCCCGTTGAAGGATGACTGCGATGTAAATTGATGTAATATATATGTATATTTAAAGCATTTTTAGATGTTCTATTTGGAATTTATATATCACTACGATCTCTTGCATATTTATGTTGAAGTTGTTACTCTTCACATCAATTGGGAAACAGAAAAATTCAACTTTGCTCGGTGTTCTGTCGAAAGATTATTGAATTGCGAGCAATTGCCATCTATTTTGGTCAAAATTGTTACTGGATTCTCCAACGGTGCAATGACAAACTATAATACTTAGGAGCATAAAAAATGCCAGATGTCATTGCCCCCACACCCCCCCAAAAGATTCGTGAGTGTGTTGTGTGCTTTGATCTCTGATTTTTTTTTTCTTTTTGAACAGTCATCGCCAAGATCTTCGATCGTTTAGCAGCAACTAATTATGAAGCAATTCCATTGCAATGCCAGCGATCTTCGCTATTTTTACGTTTTTATTTGCTAACGCTTGTGTTTGCTCTCAAACACAATAAACAAAAAGGTATGCAAAAAACAAAAAAAAATAAAACCAGACTAACACTTCGCATACATTTTACATTTATAGTTTCTAGTTTTTGTGAAGGTTGCCTTTGTTTGATTTTTACGAGTCTTTCAAACATTTTTGTATTTTACGATCTAAGTTGCGACCAGTTGGATTTTGAATGGATCTTGATTGGATTTCTCCGAGAGTAAACCAAAGCAAGATTATCGGCCGGAGTTTCTATGCACAGAAATTTCTATACAGAAATTAATTAACATTTTTGTTTTTCATATAAAACCTAAAAGCTAAATATAATAAATTCAGCATTTTATAAGTTCACTTTATTAGCTAAATACAAAACGAAAGCAATCTGAATTTCGGAATAAGTTTCGATATCATCCGGAGCATATCTCGAAATGAAAGATTAGTTTATGCAGCGGAAATTCTGATGACGCAACGAATGAAACTTTCCAGAAATCCCCCAGGGAATTAAAAAGCACTAATCGCTGCCCGTGTAGAGGAGGGACCTTATCGATAAGCCTTAAAAGGTCTTTCAAAATATCACGCCCCACTTGGGTCCCATGGGGATGTTTGATATGCTTAGCTGGAAGTGCGAAAAAAAAGAAGAAAAATAGGGAGAATAATAAAGTGTAAACAAATCAAACAGGGGTTCTTCTGCGTAACCCCTATCACTAATGCCCATCCTCCCCCCCCCCCACCAACGGGAACCTCCCACCCCGCTTAGAAACCAACCCCCCCTCCCCCTCCTTCGAGCAACTTAGAACCACAGCAAGGGTCGTATTTGCGGTCGCAGTTTGTTATCCATTCAAAGCAGGCGTTTCCGCTCATATTTGCAATTACAAATCCAAACCAAAAAAGCTACAGAACTCGGCATACTCTCTACTTTCTCATTCATAATAATGATAAATGGCTATTGTGACTGTTAAAAGTTTATAGTTTATATTATTTGTTATAAATATTTGAAAAAAATGTATGACAATCTCTTATTGCCTAGGGTATCATTACAGGCGATAGCCGGCATTGCGAATCGCTCTTTACAAATATAATAACAAATATAACAACAAATATAACAACAAATATAACAACAAATATAACAACAAATATAATAACAAATACCATTGAACAACCCACACAGAGGCCCTATTCATATATTCTCAGGCTTCTTCAGGCTTCGCTTTGGCCCGTCAATGCCAAAAGTCAAAGTCTGACTCTGGATTAATCATCAATCAAAGAGCTGAAAGTCAGAGAGACAAAGCCGCGATGGCATAAATTAATCGCGAACTGGCAAAGACCCCAAGCGGGGTTCCTCTATCCGGATCTTGGGAAAGTATATAGCATTATAGATAGCATATAGTGCCCATTTTGATTTGAGTGAGTGAAGATATCACACACCGATTCGCTTCACTCAATGAAATGTTACTGTCTTACTGGACAGCACTTCCGATTTCGTTGGTTATGTTTCTGTTTTGGGATCATTGGTTTGTATTATGGCTCAATCTTTTGAGTTTACAATACAAATCACTTGCGCATAGTTACAACATTCTTCGTTCTTTTCACTTTTTGTGTCTTTTGGGAAGGCAAGTGTTGCACTTGGATCACGATCTTAACTTCGTCAAGTTGTTGCGTTCGTGAAGTGTATGCTCCAATAAGCATAAGCATTTTGTGGTTTGTAATTAAACGAGTGGCAGAGGGGCTTTCAGGGTAGCGGATCATGCAGTTAATGCAAAAGGAGTCTAGAGTATGCAGGGTATGTGAAATTCTGTACTGAAATTTGTCTCTATTTCGTTGCGATTTAAAATACAGTGATGGAGAAAAATAGCATGCGAAACTGCCACATTTTTGGTACTTTTGCCTGGTGTTTTATTGAGAATAAATTTTAGAATTTGTTTCTACAAATAATCAAGTGCAACATATTTGAAACTGGAAAATAGCGCATTTTGCACTCAGATGAAAAAGGGTATTGCAATTTTCGATCTGCGCCTGGACTCATCCTTGTTTGTTGCTGCTGTTGCTGTTGCTGTTGCTGCTGTTGCTGCTGTTGCTGCTGCTGATGTTGCCTCGCACATAATTGAAAGGAGTGAAGTGGCTTGTACGTGCGCCACATGCTTGCCATATGCCAAAAGGAAACTGGCGACCAATTTATTTCCAACAACAAAAATGCAGGTCACGAAATGTTTAACCCGAAAGCCAAGGCAAAACATATACAAATACAAATAAAAATACATATACATATACATATACATATGCATATACATATACATATGCATGTACATGCACAAGAAATGGGAAAATGAAAAGGCAAACATGCAGAGACATCGAAAGAAAGTCATTCATCCAGTCAGTTAGTCAGTCAGGCAGATTCGCCATAGGGGTTTACGGTTTTTGGCTGTCAGTTTTTGGGTTTTTGGTTTTTGGATTTTTTTTTTTTTGGATTTTTTTTTTTTTGGATTTGAAAATTCCCCTCGTCGCTCCGTGCAATCCCGCATAGCTGGCTAAAAAGGATTCCTAAAACGATGGGCATGCGATATGCGATGAATGGACCAACAGCGCAGGAGTCTAGGGGCGCTACAGTGTGGCGCATAGATATAGTGTTTCAGCCAGGACAATTTCAATAATACGCATTGCAGAAACACAAATAAATAGCATTCAATTCAAAAAAATATTTTTATTGAAAGAATTACTATACAAATAAAGGTGTTTATTTCTTTCAATATATTGTATGTTATGTTATGATTGTCCATTTTAGATTTAGATATATTTTCATTTTATGGTACTAAGCTATTGGCGCGCACTGTGGTCCCTTTCATTGCATAATTACCCTAATGCAGAGTGTGCCGCGTCCCCCTTGAATTGCCCCGTTTGCTAGTTCACGAAAATGGTTTTTATGAATCATAAAATGCTTGTTATGCTGCAATTTACGTTTGTTTTTGATGCGACTATTTTACGAGTTTTTAATTTAAACACGCAAAGGGAATACTGGGCAACATATAATGGTATATCTGGGTATATATCCCTCGACACTCGTTTGATTGCCACTTAATTGGCGAAATACTTAACATTGCTACAAATATAAATATATATATGTATATATAATTTTTTTTTTTTTTTGCTAATTATGCGAGTGGACAATTTCCACCCTTTTTCCATTATTTTTGGGGCTCATGAAGAGAGGTCTTCGACCCCGGGGAATTAGTCAAATATGTTGTACGGAAAAACGCGAGTAGATTGACAGGCGGGCAGCAGAAAATGAAAACTACATAATATATGTATATATATATATATATATATATATGCTAAAACTGAAATCCACTCATTTTTTTTTTGCCGCCTTATGCAGACCAATTTATCAATCGGCGCCGGCTAAAAAGATAGATGTGCCAAATATTGTCGCACTATATAACACTTAGTATTTATATAATATTTAGTCTTTTTCTATCTATATAACCCCATAATGATAATGAGTGCAAGTACTTGAGATCAAAGTTAAAAATCATAAGAGTTTATCTATTTCAAAATACACCGAGTTAACAGTTTAAATGTGATTAATAATATTCTTCGATTGAGGCTACTTATTTATATTGTCATCGTGACTAAACTATTTCAATTTCAATTACTTTCCACAAGTACTCAGTACGCAGTGGATCACTTAACTTATTGGGTATCGATTTGGTTTTCCTCGTTCTTCGTTTTCGGTTTCGATTTTTCAATTTCTGTATTTTGGTTGGCTGGCTGGCAATCAGTTCTTTAGTTCAGTTTGTGTCAAAGAAAAAAAAAACCGAACCACCGTCAAAATATCGTAAGAGGAACATGGCAGGCAAGTGATAAAAGACATTTTGTGTGTATTTTGTGGGGCCGCCTTTAACCCCCTTAACCCCTTGGTGCCCAACACCCTGGGGCTCTTTAGGTCTTTCAATATTTCAATAACTTTTCTTTTTTTTTTTTTTGGTAAGGTTCAATGACTTGGCGGCTGCTACACTTTATTTTTTGTACTGTCTCTGTGTGCCGCTTTTGTTGGCAACGCACGGTAAATGTAATCATCATTATCACTATCGCAAGTCAGCTGTTTGCCGCACATCACTCAATTAACAAGACATTCACAAAATAATGTGTCTCCAAGCTACACAGATCCCTCAGGTTACTCCCCCCCCACCCTCCCAAAAAAAAGAAAAAACAAAAAAAATATGAAAAAAAAATGGAATGGAAAACAACAGACCACACTAAACTAATAAAGAAGACGGAAGATTTACCAACGCAAAGAGAAAAGCGGGGCCCCCGAAGAAAGTCTGAACTTCGCCCCCTATAAAAAAAAAAGAAAAAAAATCTTGGGTGGGGCAGGGGGGATGTGTCTATATAGTGGGGAGGTCAAGTTACAAGTCGAGGATCAGCGTGCTAATGACCGACAATTGCAACAGAGATGTTTGCCTCTGCGGCGGCCAGCCAACGCAAAGGTGCCACAATAAAAAGCGTGCAGGAATTGTTGCAATTAAAGAAAATATATTATAGATTTTATATTCGATTTTAATAGATACTATAATCTTGGAGTAATAGTTTTGGTCTAATAGGTGTAATTGAAAATTACAAATATATTTCGGTGTAGATTGTTACCTATGTGTTTAGCATTTTTCTAATCATTTTCCCAGTGATTGCGAAATGCTGGCGGGCAGATTGCAACAGCTTAAGCCGCCCGATGTCCTGCGGTGAGGTCCTCTTGAGTTTCTGAATATTCTCTGCCAATAAAGAGGCTGCTAATTAAGGTCACACTTCGCTGAAGATGACCGCAACATTTGTTGCAACGGGGATTGCCCATTGGAATTGGGTTTTTTTTCTCGTTGTAACAATCGTGCTGACAACTCAAGTGAGGCGACACCCCAGGTAGGAAAGGTGGGAATGTATGAACTGGTCTAGAATGGGTTATCCTGGCACTCCTTGCACTCGTCCTTTTTTTTCCCCCTATGTGTGTGTGGTCACACTGAGCGAAATAATGCCAAATAAATGGATAGGAGTAGATTGTTAGATTCAATTTAAGCAATGGAAAGAAATGGAAACATTTACACGAAACGTGTAAGATTAGTAGTGCATACATGATTGATCTGCTGGTCTTTTGATTGATTGTCCTCGGGGAGTGTAGGTAAGACTTCAATCTTGAGTACTGCCTATTTAGTTTCCAGCAGGATTTTGACTCGTGTCTTTGCAAATACGAACAGCCAAATGAAACACAGCTGTCTACAAAAACAAAAAAAAGTAAGCGTAAGTAATCGGGATTATGGAAAGGTAAAGGTGCCGAGTGGCAAAGAAACGTTTCAACACCTTTTGGTCGAGCAGGGGAAAACACCCTAAGTATTAGGCTTAAACCATCACAGCTTGCGGTTTCCTTCACGGATTAGGAAATAATTCTCTTGTCAAAAACAAATAAGTTTCGGTTTTGTCCATTAACAGTTTCTATTATTTTTTCTTTGTAGGAAGAAGTCACAAAAAAACAAACAAACAAACAAGGATAAGTGAAAAAATATCAGCGATTGATGGAGGATATTGGATACTTCAGGTAAGTGGTATAAATATTCTAAATTGGCCAACTATTTGCCTCTAAAGAGATCATTTCGTATTTGTTATTATAAAATACTTTGAAGTCACGAACCAAGATTTTTATATGCGATACAAAGAGTGAAAGTAATTGCGCTTGATGTTATCCAAGATTTTGGAGCATTACAATTATATATATATTTTACTCTCTGAAATCAAAAAAAAAAAAAAACAAGAACTTGTTTCAGCAAGGAATTCCCCAATCAGTCCAATTGCGTGTGTCATTTTTAGGCAATCTGTGGGAATTGAGATTTATTGTTCAAACTGTTTTCGCCAACTAATTTTTCGTTTTCGGCAATCGTACTTCATAAAAGATGATTATGATTAGGGGATCTTTTGATGTGTGCGCAATGGGCTAAGGGCCACCGATCATCACATTGATGGCCAACTAGTTGCCATATGTGGAGCAGGACACACGCAGCACGATGATAGCAGAAGCAATTTGCCCAAAAAACAGTACGGGCATGAACCATCATAATTTGGGTGCACGAAACGATCCGACATCCAATAAACGTCAATCGGCTGGGTTCCATGATTAGCGGGTCTGGAAAGGATGTCTTGTCCGTTTGGACGCCCTTAAAAACCCAAAACTCGTTTTCATCTGCGGGCGACAGCTGTTGTTGTCGTTCTCACTCGATAATTGCCAAAGTGCCAGTGCCTACTGTACTACTTGTGCCAATATTAAGAGGGCCTGTTTGCCATTTAGGATTAAGCTACAATATTATATTTGCAATTAATGGCTAAAAAATGCAGGAGGAGTAGATATGCTATATATGCTATACATATATATGCTACATTTGATTTTGGTAAAATATTTGATCACTTGTCTTGGGCGCACATTGGGTGAACAAACTGTAGCACAGTGATCTTTAGTCGGGCATTCGGTTGAACAATAGAAACTGGTATCCTTAGAGATGGTTATTAACCCAGACGGCTTGTCTGTGTGATGTTGTTCCTGGTCATATTGTTGTTTTGTCTAAAAACAGGATCTTCGACTCAAAGGCATCGTTGTGTTTCCAGTTTTCAAGATCTTGTATATATTTTTGAGCTTTTGTTTTGATTCTCGTTTCTATACGCCGGCCACGCCTTTCCAAGTTCAAAGTTACCTACCCCCTCATCGAGACACCGCTGTACAACTGACTCATCGGCGCAGACAGACGGGTTCAACTGTACTTGCCGCTGACGCTATAAATTAAAATTATGTTGTAAGCACACAGCCACGCATGCGCACACGCACTGGCAAAAAAAAAAAAACAGCGAAAGAAAAATAATAAAGCAGACAACGGAGTCCGGTTCCCTGGCAAAAAAAAAAAAAAATGAAATGAAATGAAAAGAAAAGAAAAGAAGAGAATATTGCGAAACTAAAGAAAAGAAATGCAAACACCACTGAAAGCTTACGCAAAACGAGATGCGTGATCTAAAGTCGAAGTTCAAAATACCGTGTAAAGCCAATTAAAACCATTTCTTGAAAATATACCTCGCAACCGTTCAAAGAAATTCTTTGCACAAAATTATTTAATTATTATTACTATAATATTTTTTGAATTAATGCTTAGGGTAAACCTTAATCAGTACTCAATTCGCAAAGAAAGCAAAAGCAGATCGAAAGCAAGAAGACGATGTCTGCAGCGTTGCTGAAAATTGCAGCTTGCAACATTAACATGTTTTATGTGCCACATATCCGATCCGATATCATCCATACCGATCGGAGCTTAACTCCAGAATTACCAAGCACAGAAACAAAAAAAAAAAAAAGTTTAAAGAAGAAAAAAAAAGTTTTAAAAAGATTTTCGAAAAGTTATGAGTTCTTCCAGCTGATATTTTGAAACATAACCCTATTAAAATTGTCTTAAAATGTATGTTCATCTGATATTTTTCTCTGTGTATGCGAGCTTTGGTCGACTTCATTTAAATCGATGCAGATCGTTATTGTTCCCTTTTGCACTCGCTGACGCGGGGGGGGAGTGGGGAAGTGCCCCGGGTTTTCCCTTTTTTTTTTTTATTAAGGAAGTCGTTTGGTCCTCTTGCGGAAGGAAGTCGCGCCTGTTCCGCAATTCACTTGGGCTAAGAAGTTTCATGAATGCAAATTATCGCAGAAATGTTATTGAACTTTACTTGGCCAAGTTGCACATGAGATACATACATACATACATGCGTATATGTACATACATATGTCTGTATTGCGAGAGGATCAGAAGGAGTCTGCGTAAACCATATGTACATATATATATATATATATATATATATATATTGTTATCTGTTCCATGTGTAGGCAATAACACTGTTTCCTCAATGTTTTCAATGCTTTAGATGCTCCTGAAATACGCCTACAAATGCGTAGGGTTAGTGACAGAAACGCATTTAATTGCTTTATTTCTCTGACCAAACCAAAACCAGGCAACAGGCAGCAGGCAGCATGGAAATGGGATGCTAGAGTCGTAATTTATTGCAAACAAATGAGAAGTATCCACTTACAGGGCATCCAATTGCTCTCGTTTCAATTGCCCATGCACCCTTGTCCTTGAAAATATTGCGCTAGAGTCATTGAGAAGTCACAGATGATTTGATCTTACCCGATGGTGTTGTATGTGCGGGTCAAATTCTTTGGGGGTAGGTAGAGGAAACTAAAAGATAGACAATGAAGAGGGAATATTGGGTAAACAGTGGAAATATATAGCCAAAATTGGCAAGCATCATATAAACATATTTCACTGTGTGTACAAATCATACATTTATCAGTAAATAATATTCAAGAAAGTAATTACCAAAATTCCAATGCTCCTTAACCAGCACATCGCATTATGGCTCATTACAATCTCCATCGCTTGCAATTAAATTAAAATTGTCTTTGCCCCCCGCACAGAGAAACACACACACACACACACAGTAATTACCATTGCCTAAAGGACGAAAACGATGTGTGTGTGTGTATGTTGTGAAACAGCCATTACACATGTAAATCGGGAATCGGAGTTCCCGAAAACAAAAAAAAAAAAACCCCAAAAGGAAAATAAGCCAAGCGATAAGCTGAAAAAAAAAATGCACACGCACATTTATATGTAAAAGATGGAAAACTGATCAACATATATAATTACCGAAATTTTCCATATGCTACGTGTGAACCGGGAATTGGAAACGGGATCGGGGACATGAATGTGACCTGTGGCAACGGGGTGAGTGGGGGGGTGGGAAAATGGGTGATGAGACGGGGAAGGCAGATAATGTGAAGTAGGAAAAAATCGTTGACAACAACGCGAAGATTGTGAATGTCTTTGGTCAATGGGTTACGGGGGATGGGGGGGGGGGACTATATGTGGCAGATCAGGGGTTAGTTTTGTATTAACATAATCAAATGGGGTACAGTGAACGATCAGTAAAAGGAATAGGAATACTTTACGACAGCAAGTTAATATTGCTACTCAATTTTGCAGTAATGTTATCGTTTTTTACCAGAAATGCAATTTTTGAGAAACTACAATACATTTTAGTTACCATACTAAAGTAAAGTAAAGTTACATTACTTCCTATGATCCGAGTTTAATACCTTGAATCACTTTCACTGCGATTGACCACTGTGTTCTTTAAGGGTTCAACTTAGCATCTTAAATCGTACTTGAATGCACTTAAGGAAAAATCTCCAATCAGCAGCCACGACCCCCTACTGATGAGAGTTTCTTGGCATTGCCTGGCCGCAAAGTAAAAAGATACAGAAAGACAAACGGATGGCCGTCGTATTTAAGAGATTTTTGTGCCAGTGGGAAGGAGGGGGGGAGGGGAAAAAGGGACATGGGGGGGGGGATCCGTGTCAGTGAAGTGGCAAATGCGACGTGAAACATTTTTAGAAACAAAAAAAAAAATAAGAAAAAGGATAAACGTTCCGGCCGACATGCACTAACGCATATCAATCGGTCGTCAGCGAACGAGAGGAGGTCAGAGGAAGCGATTAACGCTAAACACTTGAAAGAGCAGCCCAAAAAAAAAAATCAAAAAGAAAGAAACCCAAAAAACAAAAAGAAAGGGATGCATACTTATAGTGGCGTGTCTTATCTGCTAGCACATAAAGTGCCAAAAATTATGGCAAGAGGAAATTGAACAGTATTGTCTGTCAAAGTCAGGCGGCGATGTGAGAACAGGGATTGCATTGCAAGTGGCAAATGTTGGCATTAAAAAAACCAACGTGCAGCAATCAGTGTGGTTTGGCATAAATACCATAATTACAAAATAAAATAGATGATTTTAAATTGTATTTAAGTAAGCGAAATGGTTTGGATTGCAAAAGATTGCTGTTTATTAAAACTAACAAGAAGTGAAGACTTTGCTGCTTTGTATTTCTACATCCGTTCTACACACCTACGCATGCATAAAGCGCCACCTATCGCTGAAGTTATAGAGCCTGTAGAATATCTTTTGCAGCATACTTTTGGGCTGAGTGCAGCAAATCTAGTGCATACTCTTGATTTTCGAACCGCCCGCGCAGAAATAATGCAACTGGAATATTTTTAAATATTATCTTTTCATTTATTTGGATTTTTTTTTTTAAATTTTTCATTTTCATTTTTAGTCTGTATTCCGTAATCATTCAAATCTGTTCATAATGCCACCTGCTCATTGTTTTGTTTTACCATTTATCATTTGCCATGCGGCCCATTTTTTTTCTTCTTTTTTTTTTTTTAAGCCCGGGAGTGACCTTTGTTCTTAGATTTCATTAATATTACTTACTCTTGCATGCAATTGTGTATTTGACTTGGGGTTTTCTCTTTGTTTTCAGGTTAGATTTTCATTGGTTTCATAAATGATTACGCTTTTTTCACATACATAACTAATATATATATATACATAGAATATACATATATATATATATATATATATATATATATATATTCTGAGAGAGGCAAAACATAATCGAAACAAATACATAACTTAATAACAAAAGCCAGCGCTCGTTACTACAATACATGTATACTTATTTTGGGTGAATCAGCCTGTGTAAGCCCCATTTCGGTACTATAGTTACACCCGATCAGTTTCAGTGTTAAATAACTTGCCGCGTTCTATATTTTCGTTTCCGTTTCCGTTTCCGTTCCCTTTCTCGGTTCGAAATACCCAGAATTTTGTTCCGGCAAATCGCTGTCCGTGTACGCGTTAGTGTTTCCATGTATGTGTGTATTTTTTTTGTTCTTCTTCTGCAGTTGTCCTTGTTGTTGTGGGGGTGAGCTCTTTTTGTATATGTAATTGTATAAATTTCCAAAAAAGAAAAAAAAAAAATGCCTAACTGTTTGCCCAGTAACGCCAGCGTTACGTGTTCTATATGTATATAATATCTCCCGATTCTTCAATCGATTGAAATGCCGACGATTTGCGAATCGAAAGGACTCGCTTACGATCGGCACTTCAAGCGGCATGTCCTGTTTTTTGCTTTCTCTTTTTTTCAAACAACCGTCGTCGCCAGCGCACAATTTATGGTATTTTTTTCTTTTTGTTAAGAATATTTCTTGTATATTTTGTTATGTGTTTGCATTTTTTTTTGTTTTGCATTCGTCTTTGGTGTTTTCTCATTTCATTATAGTACAAAACGTGCCATTTTCAATATCGCTTGTATTATTTTTTCTCTCTCTTCTTTTTCGTTTTTTTTTTTTTGTTCCGGTATTTGGTTTAATTTGGTTTGTCGCCTGTTTTATATATTTATAGATACATATATTGTAATACATATTTATATATATAGGTATTAAGTTATCTCAAAAAAAAGTTCTCATTTACGGCTAACAGCACAACAAACAGTTTTCATTTGGTTTTTCTTCGGCAACTTCGGCAACTCGTTATTCCCAATAAATTTGGCCAACCTGTGCTACAAATGCTGATCTCTCGTTACCCACAACACACACATATATGTATGTATTGTATTGTATATTTACTTGCTTATTTATTTCCCTTCATATATGTATGTAAGTGGGCATCCTTAATGACACATATGACGCTACAAAAACTCTATGTGTGCATATATATGCGTGATTTTCAAATAGTTTATATACACTGATATAATTGGCGGCACGTCGATAGGAAAATATTGGATAAAGTACAATAGTTGGGGCAAAGGAAGTTGGTGAGGGGGGGGGGCGGTAGGGGTAAGGAAGGAGTACGAATCGAGTGCCTCTACTAGGACGATTCAATTTCAGTCAAAAATTGATTTGGGGATTTCTTGGATGACAAGATAGATGATGCCTCCTCATTAACTCTGTGGTAACTTTCGGATTTACTTGGCATTTTCTAACAATTACATTTAGATACTTTTCGACTTTTTCACTATAAATTGCTTGTTCTTATTTTCACGTATGGCTTTGGACTTTTAAGTTCATCGAATTACACATACACATACAACATTTGGTTAGGGTTATGTTTCAACTCGAGTATACATCAAATGTCCGTTACTGCATATATTCCTAGTATTCCTAGTATGTTGGTATGCATATGCATATATGTAAATTTAAATTGTTCGATTAATACTCTGGTAAATTACATAATGAGTATAGCTATTAGCTATACACACATACCAGTGCCGCGATTGCTGCGGAATCTCTGTAGGTTTTCAGTTTCCGGCTTTATGGTTCTGCGTAAAGTGTTCACTCGCAGGAAAATTCGTGTTACAAATACAATACAATACTAGTTTATTTTTCTGTTTTTCGCTTTTATTTTGTGAGAGGAGAAAAAAGTCATATGGTTTTTTTTTGTGTTTTTTTTTTTTTGTTTGTTTTCTTTCTTTTATTTATTTCACTCAATTTGTTAAAGTAGCTTTTGGTTTTTGCTTAAGTTTGCCATGGACTTGCCGTCATTTTTGTTTTGTGTCGCAACTATGGTTCAATTAATAATATATGTTTGTAATGTAGGTAATATATCTTGCTGTATTTGCTGAAGGTCGATTAAGTTTCGAAAAAAAAGTAGTTCTGAAGCGCACATTTACAATGCTGCTTAAATTGCTATAAAGTATCTTGTTCTTCAACTTTCCATCTCCATCAGCTTTTAATGATATTTTTAGACCATCAAGGTTCCACTTCATTTCATTACATTTCATTCACATATCATATTATATATATATATATATATGTATGTATCTTTATATATATTTGTAATTACAAAAAAAAAAAAAACACTATTTTATGCGCGGATCCTGCCCGCTTCAACACAAAAAAGAAATTTATAGCACTAGGTCTGAAAAAATAATGTTTTCGTTTTTGGTAATAAATTAATAACAATAAAACATAATGTAAACAATAGTTAAATTATGCGCATTTAGAATTTGGCCTGCCACATTGATCGATCCGCGCACCAGCGCCAGTATCGTGACTTTACATATGCATATAGGATATATCTATATATCTATATATTGTATAGGTTAGGTTAAGTAATCATATTATAGCCAATGACTTTTTTGGGGATTATATCTTGTGTGTTATTTTGCTTTGCTTTGGTTTTACTGTTTACTGAAAACTAAACAGTTTTTTTTGTGCTTGAAGAGTCTTTTTATTTATTTTTTTTGGTGTTGTTCGCTTTGTAAATTGTGTGTGTGTGTGTGGCCATTGCCAGTTATGTTTGTTCACTAAATTCATGAAAGCTCCTTCTCTTTCTTGTCCTGGTGTCTTGTCTCTTTCGTTTTAAATTTGTGTGGCTCAGTAAGTAGCTTAGTAACTAGTAAAATAATGTTATAAGTAATATATATATATATATATAGCGAAAAATATTTGCGAAGACAGCGTTTGAAACTAATTTTCGGTTTATCTCCCTATCTTTTTCTTGTCTCCTTTCATTCATTTCTGGAAGCAAATTAAATTGCAATTCAAATTGAAAATTGAAATGGAAATTCTTTAGCTAATTGTACAATAGTTTTTCCTTTTCCACATTTTTCACTTAGTTTACCTATTTATGTGTGTGTTTTTTGGCTTTGTTTTCATTTTAGTTTAGCTGCAACATTTGCTAGCCGCTTGATTTAAATTCGAGTCCAACATTTAAATTATTTACAAATAATATTTAAAAAAAATATTTATATCATATATATTACTATACAACTACAGTCTGGCTGTAGACTGTTCCTTACTTTTCCTTCTTTCTTTCTTTTTTGTTGCTTGGGGTTTTGGGTTTTGGGTTGTGGATTTAGATTTAGATTTAGAATTAAATTGGTTTCAACTCGGTTGGCTTTCAATTTTGGTTTAATTCACTGGGTTCTTAAACTTTACATGGTTGATTTTCTTTCGCTTCTATCGCTGTGGTCTAAATTATATAAAAAAAAAACTCCATGTGTTGCTGTTATCGTTTATCAGTTAGATCTAGCGTTATCAATCAATCAAGTAAAATAAATCTGTTCGGGCATGCAAAACATTTAAAAACTTAATAACTTCTCTTATAAGCTAGGTCATATTAATTATTCCTTTTCGTTCGCCTGATTCTCTGTTTTTTAAATATTTCACTTTAGTCAATGGATTAAAAGAGGAGACTCAGCTAAGGGGCTGCCTCTGATGGATGTACTACTTCAGATGAATTTTGACAAAAATCATTTACCTACACATGCAACAAAAATTGTATATATATATATATAAAGGGGAGTGGAGGGGGGGGGGGGGTACTGGGATTTCTTAGGCTTTTGGGGCGGGAGTTTTCGGTATCGTCTTATTTTTTGTAACTTATCAATTTTTCTTATTATCTTTGCTTTGTCTTGAATTTAGTGTGTCTATGTTTTTTTGTTTTGTTTTTAACAATATGTACGATTTTATCTTAGTTAGCTCGGCCTCCTCCTTCTTTTTCAGTGTATTTTCAACATCAATCTCGGGTTCCATTAAGTAAATTTCTAATTTCCTTTTTCGATTTTCTCTAGACTTTATAGGTTTAACGTTAGTTTTGCTATTGCTGTTTGGATTTTTGTATGCGTTTAAACATTGGTTTAATATTTCCTTACTTGGGTTTTTTGGTTTTTTTTTTGTGGATTTTTTTTTGCATTTTTTCCAAGAGTTTTTCTTTGTTTTTTTTTTTGCTTTTCGTTTTAGGTTTTTGTTTTGGTTTTTTCTGTGTTAATAGTAGTCACTAACGTAATAGGAAAAAGTTGTGAGCCTTTTCCTGTAATTTGCGATAAATTCCCACGACTCTCCGTCACATTCCACCGTGTTGCGGTTGGTTTTGGCAGCCACCCGTTCTGGGTGCCATTCCCCCGCCTCCACCGCCACCGCCACCAGCTCCGCTTAGCGCGGATGCAGCGGTGGTTCCGGTTGTGCCTGTGGTGGTGCTCTCGCCACCACTCTCGTCGCCCTCCTCCAGTTCGGCGAGGTTCTCCTGATCGGATTCCTCAAGGGTTACCTATTCGTTACGGCATAAATGCAATCAAAATTATTTGCGAGTGTTGACTTTCATTTGGTACTTGAATTCAGAACTGACATCGATTATGAAAGCGTAAATTTAGGCGTATATAATCGTGTCAGTAACTGATTTCTGTACGAGGTATGTGCTCACTTGAAAGCGTATCCTGTCCTCCTGCGGATTCTCATCGACGCCCGATGGCGGCGGCGAAGGCGGTATCATGCTCTGGTAGTAGTCTCTGTTCTCTTCAAGCGTGTCGAGTATATCCTGGGCATCCGGATGCACCAGGTCCGCCCAGGTCTCCCATAGCGGGTGGACGATGTAGTCGATGAAGCCCACCTGCGACTTCTCAATGGTGGCATTATGGCGATCGCACATGGGACTAATGTCCATGCCCGATTCGCGTTCCTTATCGCCCTGCAGGAAGAACTCCTCCATGAGCAGGGCTACCCAGCGCTTGTAAAGCGGCAGCGGCTTGGTGGGATTGCTCAGATCGGCGCAGTGCACCAGATTCTCAAGCACCTAATTCGAAAAAAAGTATTGGTGTTAGTGTTAGCACAAAGCGATCCATCGACATTCATTCGACACTCACCTGTATGCGATCGGTGTAGTTGTCCAGCAGCAGTACTCCGGAGCCGGCCACCTTTTTGGTTTCCACCATTGTCTTTAGGTCGGCCAGCAGACTCATGTGCTTGGACATGTCCGTGGACAGCACAATATCAATAACCATTTTCCTCAATGTTTGGCGTTGTTTCCTTAAAGATTAAAGATTAAACGCGGTTAGGTATAAACACGTTTTGCAATACATTTGTTTAATGAATGAACTCACTTTTGCATATTACAGAATATATCACATCCTTGATTTTGTAATAATTTAAAGGCAACAGCTAAATGATGATTTTCCAAAACAGATTCGTCATTGTACATTAATGCTAGTTCGGAACCTGCGGGGTTCGATATGTTTAGATAATTATAATTAGATTTGTGAAACGAACTAAAGTGTAGGTAATACGCACTTGAGTTAACCAAGAACTGATTGGTTAAGCCGGGATGATCAACATCGTGTATGCAAGCGGCGAACAGCGCCCCGCCCACTTCGAGCGGCGTGAATACGCCCTCCAGCGCCGGTGTATTGAGTAGCACATTAGTGCTTTGTGTCACATCGGCGGCATGCAGCGAATTGTGAAACGGATTGTCTTTGACGTAGTGGTCCTCCAGAGTAGACATAAAGTTAAGAAAAGTTTTCGGTGGTATCATAAGACTGGTCAGTAATTCTCTACTCTGTGGGGCGGAACGAAAAAACGAAAAAGAGGATTTTCATTGATTTGATATTTGAATGATATGATATGATGCGATATGATTTTCATTTTCATTTTATTTTTCGCACCTGAAATATGGTGTATGCCACACAGGTGAGCGGTCGATTGACACTGAACTCGCCGATGCTGAATATCTGAATACCCCAGGTGTCCAGTTCGCCGAGCAGCGTGCCCAGCTCATTCTCCCTGGGTGTCTCCACACCGAAGGTGGGCAAACGTTCGCCGGTAAAGCTATTCGTATGCGACAGCGGTCTCTTCACGCCGCTGATCTGCGACATGGGCGGACCGCGCGGCGATCGGGAGCGTGCATACTGTCCAGCGGACTGTTGACCAGCGGCTGCATTGGCGGCGACCAGCTCGGGATTATCCTCCACGCGCAGCGATGGCAAGTCGAACTCCTGTTGCTTGTCTGCAAGGAGTTGGAACGAATGTTATATTATATATTAATTTAAATGGATTTCAATTGTTTGGTACAACAAATGAAGATATCGAAGACATCGTTTTGAGCCATCAACACACACATGGGTCAGGTATCTTGTACAATATGTATATCTACATCTGCATATTTCTATAACCAAAGTGGGGCAGGCGAATGTCGGCCAAGGGATGTGAAAGATGTGAAAGATGTGGATGTGGATGTGGAGCAGCGACCCAAGTCCTTCAACTCGCATTGCTCAGGGTAGCCTTGCTTCTTACTCGGTGCTTAAATAGCCGTATAAATATTCAAGCGTTCGACGGCAAACAAGCAAAACTTTTGCAGTTTTCCCCATTCAAAATTCCATTGCCTACTTTTTGGGGCCGCAGCCCTTAAACCCTCGCAGCCCAATTGTTTTTGTTTTTGTTTTTGTTTGTTTGTCGCTGTTTGTGGCATGGAGAGCAAATTCAAATTCAAATTGCCTGTGCATAAATTAATATTCATTTCAAATTCCAAATTGCGTTGAATTGCGTTCGTTTGCCGGTAAAAACTACATAAAAACTTAAAAACTACACATCAAACATAAATAACCATGCAGGGAAATGGATGTGTTTCATTTGCTAGCATAAAAGAGCGACACAAGCGACAGGATTGTGTCCTTTTAATGTGGCTCATGTGTTTCCACATTTGATCAACTCTTGACAAGCTTGTACAAAATTTTAAAGCACTAAAGTCAAGCAGTTTTTTCTTTTTTTTTTTGTTTGGTTTTCCACTCCTTGCGTTTCTTTTTGGCATGCTCGAAAATCTCTTCCTTTCAACGGAAAATTTATTCACCTGATATGTGTGGCAGTATCTTGTTTTGCATATGCTGCTGTCCTTACTTTCTCTTCGGTTGATATTTTTTTTTTTTTTTTTTTTTTGAGATTTTCCTGTTTCCCAGGGCGAATTTCAGGTGCTGAAATCTGTTTTGGCGCACCATAATTTTTTTTGGGGCATTTTCCTAACCTTCTTTCTCATTCCCTCTTCATTCCTTCTTTTTTTTTGACTTTCGAGGTCGAGGCTTCTGTTTCAAATGAAGTGTTACAAATGGACATTAGGCAGCCGTGTGTGTGTGTGTGTGTGTGTGTGTGTGGTTGAGGGGGGGGGGTATTTTATTTTTTTTTCACTGTGTGTATCCCCCAAATGCGATTTTATGCTTGATAAACTACGACAACAACAAGTTAGTTGGGTTAGGCCTGAAAATTCTAGTGAAAAGGTGGGCTTAGATCCCGAGAAGGTCACTTTATCCAACCACCCCCCGCCCCCTTGCCACGCCCCCATGGCCACTCTTTCAGTGGCTGCTCAGTGAAGCAGAAATATGGACAAATGTGCAAATATGCCCGATATCCTTTCGCTCCCTCTGTTCCCACTTTTTTTTCTCCTACGCTTTTAAATTTTATTTTATTTTATTTTTTTTTTGCTGCTTTTTGACTAGGTGCGGCCCCTTTGTTTGTCCACGCTGACGCCACGCCTACCGCCCACTTTGCACGGGAAAAAAATAATTTGAAATATATGCTAACTTCATGAAGTTCATAAGTGGATAACTACTTTGTTAGCAATCGTATTAAATGTTATTTTTTTTTTTAGTTTTTTTTTTAATCACAAATTTAAAAAAAATAGTTTCCAATTCAATTTGTTTTCTGTATTAACGAGCGGTCACTGTTTTAAAGCCCGAATGTATCAACGTTCCCGCACAAAGTGCCACCAAAAACGAGAACTGGGGAAAATGGGGAAAACTTTTCGGTGGAAAATGGGGAACGCCAGCAGAGTGCGTGTGCAGAGGTCTCCTTTTCCTTTTGGGGGATTGGCTCGCAGGTTAAACAATGAAATTTCCACTTCATCTGTTTTTATGCTGCTCTGCATAATTTAATTTTGCACTTTCGATTCGAGAAAATTTGTGTTAGAGACTCCTTTTACAAACAATGAACTATTTTGTGCCCTGGAAATCTATTAAAACGATCTATGTCGAATTACAATGGCAACTACATGGAATATAAAATATACATTAAATACACTTGTTGTTCAAGTGTATTATTTTCTCGACCTTTTTTTTTTTTTTTTTGCAGGCATTTCAAATCCAAATGGATTTGCATAATTTTTTCGAGCTTTTCCGCTCTATTTCGTTGGCTCTGCAGCGCCAGGCAGATTGATGGCCCGAGGCTTTAGCTACTTGAACTCCACATTCTTTTGCTCGTTCCCGCCGCGGTGGCTAATGCGATTTTATTGCATACTTTGGCGAGTCGAGCAGGCAGAAAAAACAAAAAACAAATTGCAGCCAGCGAAAGTTAAAGCCGCAAAACATCTTGAATAACTTTGGAGGAGGGGCTTCTGATGGGTTAAGTCATAGTTCGCAAAAACGGGGTAAATAGAATTGAAAATCCATGGGAAATGATTCGTATTGTTTTGCAAAAACTTTGCAATGAAATGAGTTTCCAAACTTGAAACGGATTTCAGCATTGAATTGCTGATTGCTCGAAAGGAACGGAGAGTAAACTTATTCAAATACATATATATATAAGATATCTAATATCTAACATATCTAACTTACCCAAAAATGTGGAACATATATATTCGGAAATCTGATTTCCCGATCTGCTGGACTCGCTAAAGTGCGACAGCTCCTTGTTGAGCATGCGTTTGAACTGAAAGGGGAGGGGGGAAATTTGAGTTAATTAATTAATTAATTAAGTTAATTAATATCGCACTAATGAATAACCAAAGAACTTAAGACTAACAATCGTTTTGCTATAATGACTCGAACTTAGATAAACAAATAGATAATGTAAAATGTTATTTTGTATCTATTCGCTCGCTGTAACTTGTATCTGAAGTGAAGTGTGAATTTTTGGAATGTTGGAATCCTACCTTAAGCGACGCCATGTCGGAGACGCTGCGATGGGTCTGGATGGTCTCCAGCTGGTCGAGGCACCAGTCCAGCTCCTCGATTGTGTCGGTGGCCAGGCGGGTGTATGCCTCCTCGCCTTGGGATAGCGGGGCTCCTGGTGGATTTCCTGATCGCGAGGCCGACGACGATTGGTTGGGCCGCCTGGATCTTGATGGATTAATACACAGTTTTCCACACACGCACACACACACACACACACACAGAGAGAGAGGGGGATTGGGAAAATGGGCGGGGGGTAGGCGGTTGGGTTCGGGGTGCAGATACAACAAACGAACAAAATCATCAAACAAACAAACAAACAAACAAACAGACAAACGAATCAACAAACAATCGAACAAACATTTAAGGGAGCATGGTAGGCAATTATGAACATTTTGAGAATTTAATTGGGCAATAATTGTTAAAAATTAAAACGGGCAGTGGAAAGGGGGGTAGGGGAAAAGGGGGGAAGTGGGGAGTACGGATTTATGGTATATGGAATGTCACGTAGCATGGTGTGGGTGTGGCAAGTGGCAAGAGGAGAACACGACATTTAGATTTGTGATTTTGCAAAACGTATCGGTGACACACATAGACGCATATGGAAATGGCAAAATCGGAAACAGAGTTAGAGAGAGAGAGAGAGAGCGAGAGAGAGCGGAAGAGAGAGAGAGAAAAAATATTTATATTTGTGAATTTTCATCATTTTTTTTTTTGGGGGGGGGGGGTTAGGGTTTTTTTTTTAATTTAAAAGGGTTCAACTATCTATTTACAGCAATCACTGAAAAGTCAGGTCATCTGAGGGGTTTTAGGGGCCTGCAGGGGGTTAAGGGTTAGATGTTAGGTGTTAAGTGTTAAGTTTTATGTGCTTTAACCCATTTCTTCAAGGCGTGCATCTTTTCGAACAAACGGTTTTATTTACTATTTTAATTAAAAGTGATTAAAATTGTTATTGACATTTTTGGTTTTAGTAAATTTG